>NC_046167.1:79485178-79580178 GCF_011064425.1 Rattus rattus
ACAGACACAGACACACACACGCACATGCACACACACAAATAAACAAATTGATTTAAAAATGTTTAAGAAAGAAAATACACAAAGGCAACAGTGTGTGTTGTTTATTTTTTAGGCTCAATATTTAGAACACTAAAAAGGGTAAAAGCAAAAGAGGAGAGGGTCACCATGATGTGAAGGAAACCCTGAGGACCAGTGTCCTGTCACTGGGATGACATACTTGAGTGACTTACAAGGAGGAATGTTTCACACTAACCTGTGGTTTCTGAGGCTCCAGCCTGAAGTCAAAGGTCCCCATCTTTCCGTGTCTATGTGAGGCAGAACATCTGGCAGGCAGCATGGAGTAGAGAAGATGCCTCACTTTGTAGAAGCTGCCCCTCCAGGGCCACGCGTGACCTAACACCCTCCAACCATATCCCACCACCCACCTCACCAGAGCACCACTAACTAAAGCCAAGGCCTGGAGCACTGTCTTGGAGACACCCAAGGCCTGGAGCACAGCAGCCACAAACCCACTTTGAATGGACAATACCATGACCCATTCTCAAGAATGTACAGTGCTCTGTGCACACACACCTAGGAACTAACCAACCACAGAGCATCTTCTGTGCAGTTAAACCTACCTGGTCACACCCCTAATGAACAAGCACCCCTTCTTCCTCATCCAAATGCAATAGCTATTAGGAGAATATTTGCCCTGTATGAAGTCTGATAAGAAATGTAAAGACTGAGAAGAACTTGGGAGGGTATGAGTAGTTTCCATGATGCATCTTGTAGACCGAGGCTTGAAAATCATAGATTTGTTATTCTCGGGATCATGAGAGAAATCCCCCATAAAACAAGACAGATTGTTTGAAATTCTAATGGTAAGGGATTTGGGGAGATCTAATATTTAAAAAAAAAAAAAAAAGACCTCCAAGAAATGAAAATCACGTCCTGTTCAAGTTTCCAAAGGCAACATGAAATGCTAAGAGACACAAGAGCAAAGCCCATGATATTCTCTGAGGAGAGGCGCCCCAGTCAGACGCCCACTGCCTAGGGACCACCCTGACAGAAATACAAAGTTGGGCCTTTTCCAACAGAAAGTAGACAAAGAAGCGAGCTCCTCACGCATCATGGATATCGAGAAGGGATTCTCTTGGTTTGGGTTTATTTTTATGTGTCTGAGAATTTTGACAAGTACACCCTGTGGTTTGCTCAAACCTATCCCTCCCTCTTGAAATCCTCACATATCCATAACCACTTCACAGAGGGATTCTTAGCCACAAATTGAAGTCAGTAGAAAGGTCATCAAAAAGCCAGTTTGTGGTGGTGGCACACACCTTTAATCCCAGCACTCTGGAGGCAGGGGCAGGTGGCTCTCTGTGAGTTCAAGGCCATCCTGATCTACAGATCAAGTTCCGGAATAGCCAGAGATACTCAAAGAAGCCCTGTTTGGAAAACCCTCAAAAGAAATTAGGAAAGAAGAAAGTCAATAGGAAAGTAAAGTTTCAAAAAAGCACTTGACAGAGAGGTCTATGGTGAGGCAAGCTGTGCTTATCCTGAATGGAGCTAAGAGACAGACCAGATGGAGAAGAAAATACCCCTGTGTAAAACTGTCTGTGGCTTGGTGGTCCACCACTTGCTTGGATGCTCAAAGCATAGTTTGATCTCCAACATTCAACTAAAAAAGAAGTTGCTAGTCAATGAAACAGTGTTTTCTCTATTGATTTGTGCAAACAAACACACACACACACACATACACATACACACACATACACAAACAGACACATACACACATATACATACACATATACACATACATACACACACACATACACACACACATACACACACACATATTGACTAAGAATACATAATAAAAGAATTATAGGTATAACTTAATCTTCTGCAATGGCTAATACTCTTGGTCACCTGACTGGACTTTAGAATCACCTGGGAACACGCCTCTGGGTGCGTGTTTCTGTTTGGACATTTCTGGAGAGATTAAATGAACAGGCTGGGTGCTGAGACTGAAGAGACAGCCTGGTGGGTGTGAATATTCTTCTCTCTGCTTCCTGTACACTGACACAACACGGCAGCTCGCCTTAGACTCCTCACCATTTCGACCCGTCTCTGCAATAACAAACTGGATTCCCTGAAACCACCAGCGGACATAAAGCCTTCCTTCAGTGTGTTCCGTGGTATATTATCACAGAAAAAAGAAACTAACCAATAGAGAACGCTACTTTAAAGGAGTGGGGCGCTGTGTTAAATCTGACGATGTTTTTCACAGGCGTTTGGAGCTGGTCTGCAAGGATGGTTTGGAGCTGTGGGCCAGAGAGGTCCCAGAATGTTTCCATCATTGTTAGGGTGCACGCGAAGCCCAGACACCTGACTTGAAGTCCTAGCATTCGATGTTTGCCACTTCCGCTTTAGTCTTTTTGTCTAGTCCTTCCTCACTATGTCTCCACTCCTCCGTGTTTTAAATGGAATGTTTTATTTGGTGTCATTGTACGTTGGAAGTGTATAACTTTTCATTTGTAATGGCTCACAATTAGCAGATGATCTTGAATCCTGATTGGGGGGACGGGACGGAATTTGGACATCAGAACAGTGTTGGGACCGTTAGGAGATGAGAGCGTTTGAAATTAAACTGAATGCATTTTGCATTATCATTTTCCATGAGCCGGGGTGGGATGTGATGGTTTAAATGCGATGTGTCTATAGGGCTGTAGAGACGAATGAGCACTTGTTGCTGCCCATGCAGGAAACACAGTTCAGTTCCTACCACCACATCAGAGAGCTCACAACCTCCTGTCTGTCGCTCCTGTTCCGGAGGACCCAATGTCCTCCTCTGACCTTAGTGGGCACCTGCACCCATGTAGTGCACAGATATATACACTCAGGTGCGCACACGCACACACACACACACACACACACACACACACACACACACACACACACACACACACGTGTGAGTTTAGCCAGCACCATGGCTCGAACATGTAAATCCCAAGACTCGCAAGGCTGAGACAGGAGGACCTCCATGTTTGAAGCCAGCCTGAGCTGTGTAGTAAGTACCTGGCTAGCCCATTGTACGCAGTGAGATTCTGTCTTTAAAAAACAAACAAAAAATGACAAAAACAATGATGTGCTGGGTGCCAAGGGGTGGGGTTGGATGGACTTTTAGATCACCGAGGAGACACATTTCTGGACGTGTCTATGAGCACATTTCCAGACAGGTTTCAATGGGGACGGAAGACCCACCCTAAAAGTGGGCTGAACCAATCAGGGAGAGGAGCAGGAAACTGTGGCAGCATCAGCGGTTACCTCTCCTGACCAACCACCCACACTGTGACCTCACGCCCACACAGTGACCTCACGCCGACGCAGTGACCTCACAGCCTCCATCGTATCTGCAGACGTACTTCCTTACCGTGCTTTTCTTGCTGTGACAATAGGATATTTAAAGACAATTAACCAGCAACGCGTATTCAGAGGCCCTAGAAAATACGCGGACGCGTATTTTTACTTTTGGCAACCCACTGCCCCCATCCCAAATTGAAAGCTAGAATTTGAAAAGCAAAAGATATTCCAGCCTTTCCATCACCGTTCTTTGCCTTCGCTCCCAAGAAATATTTTAGGAGCAACACCCCGAGTGGTGAAGAGATACAGTGTGAACCTCCGCAGATACGGCAGTCTCGTTTCTGCTCACTCTCTCCCGCTAAACTTAAGGAAAGCTGAGTTTAAAATATGTCTAAATACAGCGTTCAGTTTTAGGAAAGCTTTCTGTGCGTGGGGTAGGTCCGTGGTAGAGCACAGACCACGGCTGCAACAGTAAACTAATTAATTAATTGAAATGCCTTCACTCACAGAAAATTATTTCCCCCTTTCTCTCCTCCATCAACAAAGATATGAGGAGAGTAAATTTTAAATATTTAGAGATGGCGTGCATTTAACCTAATGAGGGTGAGTTCAGAAGTTGGTAAGCTGTAACCTGCAGGTCAAATCTAGCCCTAAATAAAGTTTTATTAGAACACATATATTTACATTCTGCCTGTGTCCGGTTTTTTCACATTGTCACAGTTTCTCTCAGCAGCCACAGTACCCCACCCCATCGACCCGCATCTCTTTTGCTAACAGCAGACTCTGGTTTTTACAGAGACACCCTCTGCAGGGTGTCCCCACATCAAAGCCTGTAGGGACCCTAGGTGGCTTTCTCCCTGTGTCCTTCCTTCTCCCTGGTTCTTCTCTTGTAACCACCATCAAAAGAATTCAGAGGGGCTGGAGAGATGGCTCAGTGGTTAGAGTACTGACTGCTTTTCCAGAGGCCCTGAGTTCAAATCCCAGCAACCACATGGTGGCTCACAACCATCTATAATGGGAACTGACAACTGCCCCCACCTCTGCTGGTGTGTCTGAAGACAGCCACAGTGTATTCATACACATAAATAAATCGGGGACGGCAATGGCTTCTGCTTGCTCGTTATCAGAAAGCATCCTCTGTAAGGTAATAATCTTTTAAGATTTAGATAATTAACTGTTTATGGCCTTCCAAGACGTTCTGAATGGCTTGTCTCATTCATCTCTCCAGAGTTCTGACTGGGGTTATCCCTCACACCATTATTCGGGTCCTGCAGTTCCAGGTTTTTTGGTTTTTTGTTTGTTTGTTTGTTTGTTTGTTTGTTTTTACAATCTGCTAATAACCGCTCAGGTACCTAATCCTGCTCTAACTGTAGCATTTGCTTTGGGGAACCTGAGATCTTTCTGACCTCCTTCCCCGCAAGCCAGGAAGCGATGGTAAAAGAGACAAAGGTTTATTCATGTCTGAGTGGGGGGGGGGGGACACAAAAAGATGTCCATCTCAAAAAGATGCCTTATTTCCCAAGTTTGTCCTCCCAAGTTTGGGGGGACAGTGAGTAGGAGGTCTAGACGGCCCACAGCCACGGCCTGGGCTGGCAGAGTCTTTGTCTTTAGGTCCATGTCTTGGACAGGTGGAAGGTGCCTTTTCCTCTGCGGGTCCCCCTCAAGCCTGGACTCCCGATAGCTTGCCCATATATTTTGCACATGAAAGGAGAGATGACAGCTTGGTGTCTGTGGTGGCTGAAGGGAGGCGCAGATGCCCCCTCCTTACACATTAAAGGACTCCTGGGGGCCACTACAGAAAACCACAGGCCCGCAAAGTGCGCGGATGTGGACTCCACTCCCAAGAGGTGCATCTACAAGCTGCCTCCGGCACCTACGGCTCAGGGAGCCTTCGGGAAGAAGGGCTGGGAAGACTATAAGAGCCAGAGGAACGCAGAGTGTGCTGGGGTTGGCTCTCGTAGGGATGTCAGAAGCCACGCCCATAAAATCTCACCAACATGACTGTCCAAACGTGATCTGGACAAGGGCGACTCTATTGACCATGCCAAACTGGACAGATCACTCCAGTCCTACAAAGAACTATGGGAAACTAAGGAATGCTGAGAGCAGGAGAAATTGTCTTACCCTGGGAAGAGCTCACCCACTGGGCATCCAGGGTCACATGGTCAGCACGGAAAATGTACACATAAGTAACATTGCTCAGACTAAACATGCTATATTTAAGAGTGTGTGTGTGTGTGTGTGTGTGTGTGTGTGTGTGTGTGTGTTTTAAAAGAGAGCAATAAGGGGTGGAGGAAGGACTTGGAGGAGAAAAGGGAAGGGAGAAAATGGCTTAATTATAGTCTCAAAAATTAGAAGAACTAACAAAATGAAATGTCCCCTCTGTCCGACAGAAACCTTGTCCATTCTCTCGGCGTGGGATCTAGGTCGTTATGGCAACAGTCTGAAGAAGCAAAAACATCCGCTGTCTCTACATTCAGAACAAAAGTTTACTGGGCCCTGAAGGCAGAGGTGAGAGTCCAAGTGTTGTCAGAGTTTCCTAACGTTTCTAGTAATTACTGTAATTTTTAATAAGGCAGTCGATCCAGCTCTGAATTTTAGAGAGATCACCACCGCCACCACCACACCTGTATTTCAATGCCCTCGTTAGTTTGGGGGGGAAAGGCCGTGACTTTCAGGCTTACCCAGAACTTCATCTTCTTCCAGAACAATGGCTGCCTCTGTGGAGACTCAAAATAAAGGGAGCTCCTAGCGGTCAAAGTCTAGTCTCTCAGTCTTAGGGTTTAAATCGCGGCCGTACCCAGACAGAATACACCAAGCCAACATGGCTCCACGCGGAGAGGTTTAATGAGAGAAGAAGAGTAGAAGAGGAGAGGAACAAAGGAGGCCGACCACAGCACGTGGAGGAATGGGGGGAGAGGGGGATGGGGAGAGAAGGGATAGGAAAGGGGTGCAAGAGAGAGAGGAGGGGACAAGCAGCCCCTTATATAGTCAGGCACAGCTGGCTGTTGCTAGGCAACTGTGGGGCGGAGCATACCTGGCTATTGCCAGGTAGCTGTGGGGGCGGAGCTTAGAATACCAACAGTCAGGAGCTTGTAAGGGAGCTAGGTGTGCAGGAAGTTTTGGCCAAATATTTCCACTTAGCAAGCTAGCGTCTGGTAACATGGGAACCTTTAGAAGGTATTCATACAACTCATTAAAAGAAAGCAAAACACTTATATACTGAACCTCAGGCAGAAATGGGTCACGGATGAGGAGAAAGAGCAGTTAGGGCATGCTCCTGTCTCCACAGTCTCCTCCCCTTTGCACGTTAACTTCTCTGGACGCAGGTAAAGGCCTTCTGGGAAAGCTTTGAATCACTAAATCTTGCCGTCTCCGCCATGCGAAGGACAGTGAGTCTGGAAATCTTTTCTGATCGGCCTGAGGGAGATTTTGTCAAGCTGAGGATGAGATTGGGCACCAAGTGTGACTCCTGCTTTTGAGCCTCTGCTCTTAGGCTCAGGGCCTCAGGTTTTACACCAAGAAAATCTCCCTGACAGTGTCAGCCACCAAGGCTATCCCTGACAGCGTCAGCGGCCAAGGCTATCCCAGCGTGAGATGAACGCCCACCCCTGCCCTGTTCCGCGTTGCGCCCCACTCAACATAAATGAATTTTTAACTAATTACATAGCGTTCCAAGAGCACAGGAGCAAGAGCCACAGGGACATCCACCATTTGCCATTTCAAACAGGAGGATGATTAAGATGCATGAATTAAGAACTTTTCAGATTCAAGATGTTTTCTGCCTTAAAATAATTAATAATCTTGATTTTATTCCCTCGTTGAATAAATTTACTTACTTCAAGAACAGCAGATCTACCCAAATCCAATAGTAATCACAATAAAAAGATTTCTAACAGAAACCTTCTGCTTCCTTTCTGACTAAAAAGCGATTTCACTTTTGAGCGAATGGGGGAAAAAAAATCTATAATGAGGGTCTGCTTTTATAGAAATGCTCACCAGCGTTCTAACTATATCACAAGCCAGAGGCCTACAGTGTCTCTTCGTACTGTCGTGAGGGACATCAGGACCCCTCCCCCTTGAGGGTCTTAGTCTCATTAATAAAAGAATTTAGGGAAAGACTCGAAAGGGAGCTCAATGACAATTAGAGTTTAAAAGAAAAACTCCAAAGCAGACCCCATACTCTAACCCCAGCAGCTACCTGGAGAACAAGACAGGGCAGAGGAAGAGAGAAAGCCGTGTCATTTGGGTTAAGCATGGAGGTGGGACACGTGGTGCAAGCGGGCAGGGAGAGAGAAAGGGTGGAGCCCATGTTGTAGAGAAACCATGCTTAGATAAGAGAAAAACAGGGTGAGGTTATCCTTTCAGAGTAAGACAGAAACATGCCGGTGTGCAGGAGTCTGCATGGCCGCAGCTCTGTCACCCACTGCACAGAGACGGAGGTGCAGGGAAGGAGACTATGTTGTCACAGTTAAAGGGTAATGGCTCCTCCCATCTCTCTAGCAAGGCTTAACATGAATCCTCCCACCCGAGGGTCGCACCCTTGGCTAGAAGATCGACCCACCCAATTAGAGTAGCTCAAGGTGCTAAGTCCCCGCCTTGGCCAGAGAAATAGTTTTCTCTAAGGGGCCTCCACAGAGCCCCAGTTAAGGCTGCTGTATTGAAACCTCGCAGGTTTCTTGCACAATCAGCAAATTTAAGAATAAACTTTAACACATGCGTGTTCATTGATTGTTCTACCCCTGTAGCCAAGAAACCATCTTAAAGGAGGAAGTGTTTACTGTGACTGCAAGAGAGAAGTTCATGAATCGAGTCAGAGACCTCGGGACACAACCATCCCTCAGTGACTGGATCCCCCAGCGGAGGACCTAACACTGAACTTTGGAGAGGGGCTTCTCAGTCAAGCCATAAGTGAGGAGAAGGTGAGCATGAAGGTAACTGTGAATACAAATCAAGGTTGTGTGAGAAAATGGCTTCGAATTCATACCATGAATCAAATGAGCTGAAAGATATTTCTCCAGAGGTTTTCAAGTTTTACTCTAAAGATAGGGTTCTTCTGCCTTCTTCAGCTGTCCGTCCGGATGTTCAGTGAAATCTAGAAATTCACCCGGTGCATGCAATACACTCTGGCTGTTCCCCAACACCTATCCAAACCCCACAAAATCTCTTTTGAGAAAAGGAAAACAATGGAGGAGAGGAAGGGAGAGAGGACCCTTGGATATGTTTCCGAACAGCATCCCCTCAATTACTCTACACCACACTGAGTCAGGTAAGGAAGTCTGTCTCCCACGGATCCACACTGTTACTAGCAGAAGAAGAAGAACCAGGACACTAAGAACAAATCAGAAACAGCCAACTCGTGATTCCAGATCAGAAACTCAAACCTGTTGGTGAGGCCCAAAACTACCACGTTCCGTTAGTCAGCAAAGACAAGCTGAAGTACCCCACGGCAAAAGGCACCGATGGGAAGAGCCTCGGGCATCTCGAGTTATGAAGAAAGCCGACTGGTCTAACCTCACTCTTCATATAACTACAGCTCTTTTTTTATTACACCTGGTCACGCCATAAATATGTGAAGCCCTCAAAACCCACAGGCTGGAAGCTGGAACTTGACCCATGGAACCTGACCGAGTGTGACAATATTGTAACAGGCGCTTTGGGGAGAAAGTGCACAGGGTGGCATTTTCTGCGGCTTAGCAGTTGAGCCAGGGAACGTGGCCCCCACCATCTAAGGTGGGGAGCTACAATGTCTTTGCCTTAATCCTCATGGCTCCCTCCCTCACTCCAGGTCCTTCTCAGGATGGGTTGTATCTGAAGGCTTTTCCACCCATGCCCTAGTTCCCGAAATATCAACTCTGAGACTCCTTATCTCTGAATAGATGCCTAGGCTATGAGCTAGGTCTTGTTCTCCGGCTCGCTCGTAACTTAGTTAACTCCTTCAGTCTATTCTACGAGGACCACGTGGCTGGCTACCTCTTCTCAGTTTCATGTATCTGTCTCCTCGGAGTTCCGGGTGAAATCTCCTCCCGTGCCTGACTCTATCCCAGAGTTCTCCTCTCCCCCACCCAGAACTCCCACCTCTGATTTCCTGCCTGAGCTAATAGGTCATCAGCTTTTTATTGACAGGTGATGCGTCCACACAATACACAAGAGATTCTCTCGACAGCGGGTCATTTTAAAGCTTTCACTTAGGCAGGATCAGAACTCTGACATCTCGGCTGCAGGGTCAAAAACCCCTGTTCCCTTCTTCCATAGATACTGTCCTGTCTGGTCTCTTAGGCCTTTGTCAGTAGATATGCCACTAAAGATATGTCCAGGGCCTGAAGGAAATCCCTAGATTGCTGTCTCCTTGAGTGCCTCTCCCTGGGTACCAAACCCACACACAGCTTTAGTACCCTCGACTTCTCTTCTGTCTCCCTTTTCCCTACCAGCAAGACCTCTCCTCAGAGCACTCTGCTGAAGCCCCTCTTCCCCACTGGGATCACTCTGCAGAGCCAAAGAGTTAGCAGTATAAACGAGTGTTTCCCTGTGCTCTTCCCTCCCTCAAGAACCACAAGCAGTAACATCTATTGTGAAAACCCTAGGAAGAGTTGCCAAACCTTTTTCCCGTACTTCTAGCTGCTAGTGACAGAAAGTTTAACTTGCTACCCTGTCTTGGCCAGAAATGAGAGGCCTATGTGTTTTAATATGCCGGCCACCTTCATGGCTGTAGAAATAACTCACAGCTCTAAGCAGATATCACCAACAAGCATTCTGAAGTAAGCCCTGGTCCCAGGACGCAATGCTATACCACTGTCCAGCCTCCCACAAGCTCCCCGTACCTCCCTTTGATAAACAAGCCAAGCACACGACAGTTGATGCCCCTTCCAGCGAGAGTGTATTGTGAAGCTTCTACTCCCATTAGCTAATTGGATTAACGGGATGGACTACTTCAAGAATCAAATCAGCAGTTCCTTGGGAAGGGCAAGTTATTTTTGAAGCTCTCAGTTCATAAAAATCTCATTGACCCCCTCCTGCAATCTCTCCACAGTGCACTCCGAGGGCTGCACGATGTCGGGCGAAGCCCAGGATAAGACAGGTCTGAGCCTGGAGGATGGTGGATGGCTGTGCGTGGCGGGGCAAGCAAGGTCTCGTAACCCAACTGACCCAGTTTCTGAGCTATGTACAGTGAGGACTGGTCATTTTGAGGCCCCTCTTGTCTGTGAAGTAGTCACAATACCGCTGTCCTGCAAAACTGCTCAGGACACTAGATGAGATGATATATATGTTTGGAGCGGTGCAGAGATCTCCCCACAGCCCACTGACATTGATGCACGTAAGTCCTCTGAGAAATGGCAACGCATACATTAAGGTTTCGCCGTCTTCCTCACCACACCGTCTCTACCTTCCTGCTGCTACTCATGTCCACTCTACACAGACAGGACCGGATGGTGGTGGATAACTCCACACAGGAACGTGTGCCTGTCCCTTCCTTCGGAAGCAATCAAACTTTCACTTTAGAACAAAAAAGAATCCACCAGGAAGAATGGTCACAATACCTCAAGAAGAGGGGCGCGGGCCACCAAGATGGTTCCTTGGGTAAAAAATGCTTGCTACATAAGCCCATAGACATGAGTCAAAGGTAAAGAGAACCAACGTGACAAAAATTATCCCCATCGAGAGAGAGAGAGAGAGAGAGAGAGAGAGAGAGAGGAGGAGGAGGAGGGGGAGGAGGGGGGGGAGGATGGGGGGAGGAGGGGGGGGAGGGGAGGGGAGGGGAGGGGAGGAGGAGAGGGAGATTAATCCCCCAAATCACAGGCCTCAAGAATAAGGCTTCAATGGGGAAGCCATTCCTGTTGGGCCAGCCTGAAGAAGAACATGTGAGAACTACTCCAGAGAACCCACCCAGGACCTCCCTGTGCCGGGTGAGGCGGAAGGAAAGAAATGCCTTCCTTTGTCGGCCCCTGTGGTGTGGGTAGAGTAGCCTGTGGCCTGGGCTGAGATCACGGTCGGTTAAGGGAATGGAGAAAGATCTGTGTTCAGCTGCGCCCTCCAGTGGCCACCGGCAACTGCGGCGCTGCCAACAACATTTAATTTTTTTTTTCCCCCTCTCTCACTAAAAATGAAAGCTCGGAATAATTCCGAAGAGAATACTAAACTGGAGAGAGGAGGCATGTGGAATGCTAAGTTTTTAAAACTCTCCTTTATGTTTAAAATGTTTCAAAAAGGTCACAGAACTTTAAAGAAAGGACCGACCCTAAAATGACCCTAAAGGCTGTCTGCTAGCCTCCTGGGAGGACGCCCGTGCTCCGGGTCAGTGCAGACACATTACACACGTGAAGGCCAGCAGTCGGTCTCCGCGCACAGGCAACCAGTCGATAACGTGAGATGGACTTAGTTAGGACCAGGTCCTCCGGGAAAGGGGGCTTGGCTTCTTAGCCAGCATGAAGTCCACTAAAACCTAAGCTGTGAAGGACAGACCACTCGTTTCTCCACTAGCTCGGAGCCAGCATCAACAACGACACCTAGCACATACCATTTAAGTGAATTGAGGAAGGCAGAAAATGCACATAAATGTGTCACACCGCTGTACCCCAATATACAGTCATACACCCTATAACCACATTTCAACGAAAACCCCCAGAATCATCAGCAGTTTCAGAAATTATAGCTGAAGAATGTGCAGCCGTAGGGACACTGCACTTTTTTTTAAGACATCTTTTTTTAACAAATCTATTTATTTTTTAAGATTTATTTTATTTTATTTATATGAGCACACTGTGGCTGTCTTCAGACACACCAGAAGAGGGCATCAGATCCCATTACAGATGGTTGTGAGCCACCATGTGGTTGCTGGGAATTGAACCGAGGACCTTTGGAAAAGCAGTCAGTGCTCTTAACCGCTGAGGCACCTCTCCAGCCTGGCTCTGCACTTTCTAATGGAAAGCACCTTTGAACTTCATTCTAGAAGGAGCCTACTGCACGCTGCTGCTGATTGGCTTGTTCCGACCTGACCTTCAATCTAGACGTCACCCAAATGATGGGCTTCGTGTTTGTGAACCTTTCCCAGCACCCACCCTACAGCCCGCGTCCTTCTGCAACTTCAGGGTTATATCTGACGCCCTCTTCTGGCAGCCACGGATACTGCATGCATGAGCTACAGATAGAAGCAGGTAAAACATTCACACAACTTAAAATGAAAATAAATACTTTTTTTTTTTTTTTTTTTTTTTTTTTTTTTTTTTTTTTTTTTTTTTTTAGGAGCTGGGGACCAACCCAGGGCCTTGCACTTGCTAGGCAAGCGCTCTACCACTGAGCTAAATCCCAACCCCTAATACTTTCTAAAAATAGGGAATGTGTTCGCCTTTACCTTTGTTTGTTCTGAGTGTGTATGTGCACACATACACATGCGTGTGAGCGCATGTGTGGATGACGTGGCATATGTGTGGAGGTCCGAGGACAACCTTCAGGGTCAGTGCTTTTTATTCTGTCATGTGAGTGAGTCTCAGTGATACAATCCAGGTCATCCCGCCTGGTAGCAATCTTGCCAGTCCAATAACACCGTTTCTAATGCTCTCTTAAATTGTGTGCCGTGTCAGCGAGTAGAGCTGGCATGAGCCCATTAAGAAGAAAATGGGGCTGTTCACAAATATGCCCCATCTGCTGGAGCATCCGTGAGCAGCCCACAGCATGGACAGAAAGGGAAGGGGGCTGCAGAGACAGTCAGTGGAATGGGGTAACTGGGTCCACACAAGCTCCTTCCTGCTTTTCATCGCTGGAGGACCCTGGACTAAGCCCCCTGACCCCAGAGAGCTAATGAGCATCTAGTCTCAATCTGCCGCCTCCCTAGGGGACCACAGCAGGGTCTGAGGAAACGGTATTTTTAACCACCATTGTCTTGTCTGTTACTGGAAACCGTAACTAAGTATCCTTCAGGGCCCTCCAGCTAAAGATCTGTAAGGGTTTCTATTCTTCTGCTTCAAAGGCTTGGTATTTGTTTTGTGCTTTTTTTTTTTTTTTTTTTTTTTAAGAAGGAGGAAGAGAAACCAACCTGTCTCCAGACGTTTAAATGCCCAAACCCACCAGGACACTTCTGCAGCTGCACGCATTGGGAGAAAGCAGGAAATGACATCAAAGTCTAGACGTAGAACAAAACATAAAAAGACATCTTTGAGGCAAGCCCGGAGGAATGTGAGCACGGGCCATAATTGAAAGGTGACAAGCCTCTGTTCCCAGTCTCCAGTCTGCTGGGTACCACAGTAGAGTCTAAGGAAACCACACACACACCATCCTTACCCTGCCCAGGACTGGGGAGACACGAGCTTAGAGATCTCCAGGCTCCGAAAGGGTGGCGTAACCTTTATCAGAAATGCTTGGGACCAGAGTGCTTTAAATTCAGGCTTTTCCCCTTTCTTTCTGAGTTTAGAATGTTTGCATATCCATATGAGTGTCTTGGGAATGGGGCTCGAGGGCCCACAAAATTCATTTAAATTTTATATATACAGATACGCATCACCTAAAGATGACTGCACACACTTTCGTCTCCTTCTGAAACATGTTCTTCTCACTGTGTATCTCTGGCTGGTCTGGAATTCACAGAGTTCCTCCTGCCTCTGCCTCCAGAGTGTTGGAATTAAAGGTGTGCACCACCACTCCTGCCTAGGTGGCAGGTCTTGTCTCTGAGACAAGATAACCACATACCCTTGTCATTGACAAATTCACACCTGAGAACCACGCAATGGATGAATGGATGAATGAGACCTCATTAACATTTTAAGTAGGCTTACCATTTGTGACTGTATTCATAACTGTCCTTGAAGACCTACCTGCAACAGACCCGTGCTTTACTCAGATGGCTATGATCAACCCCCCAACTGCCCAAGTTGCTTGCTTGGACTCTGGGGCCTCACGCCTTTCCTGGGTTCAGCTTCTCCCTCCGACTCTTGACTACAACAAGGGAAGAAGACAAGGAGGAACCAGAAGGTATCTGTTACAGCCATTATTTTCCACTCAGGGTCTTATTTTGCATCTTCGCCTAATATCCATAAATTGAAACTTGAGGGATGGTCAAAAAAAAAAAAAAAAAAAAAATTCCCAGGAGTTTCGTTATGGTTGGGCCGGGACCGTGCATCAAGCAAAGTGAAACACTGCCACCAAGTGGTCTTTTCGAGTCATCACAGGCTGGGCTTCTGTTCCCGAAGCACCTGCCTCCTCCCGGAACAGATAGAATTTGAAAGATTGGTTGGGATAACAAAGCCCTTCCCTTCTTTTTCCCAAAAGCATGTTATCTATATTAGTAGACATATTCCCAGGGCCTGGGGGAATATCTCAATTAGTTAAGTGCTTGACTTGCAAACATTAATAGCTCATTCCATTCCTAAACCCTTGTGTTTTGTTTTTTGTTTTGTGTTGTGTTGTTTTGTTTTGTTCTGCAAAGTGAGGTATGGTAGTGTGGATCCCAACACTGGGGAGGGAGAGACAGGAAGCTCCCTGGGGCTCAATAGCCAGCCATCCTGGCATATGAGAGGCTCAACCTGGACAGTGAGAGACTCAATGGCGGATGGCTCCTTGGGGAATGAGACCGAAGGTTATCCTCCACACACAAGTACACACCATATGCACCTTCGTATGCACATAGAAAACAGAGGTGAAAGGGATAGGAGAGAGGGAGGAGAGAAGGGAGGGGGAAGGGAGGGAGAAGAGGAGGGAGTAGGGGAGAAAGAGAGAGATCCACAAGGTAAAGAACACTTTGTTCCCAGGTGGCCGCTGTACCTGCTGCGGATGCTTAACTCAGGGCCTGCACCAGCTCTTTAGCCCCATGCCTGTGCTCTCCCCAGCATGCCTTCCTGTTCCTAGTCTTAAAGGGCTCTGCTCCCAAGTGCTCAGAGTCTGTGTCACCTCAGGACTCACCACAACCCCCATTCAGCCACAGCCAAGGTCTGAGGCTGAGTTCTGAACACCAGCAAGGTCCTCTGGTTTAAAAAGCCCTGGGGTGAGAGACATCACTGAAGTGGTTTCGACTGTTCAAAAGACATGGATGTCCCTACCATAGAGACGTCTCTATGCCTTGCTGTGAGACCTCACTTTACACATGCTATTAATTCCATCTTGAGTGCAAACCCAGAAGCAGGATGGCCCTGACCCTTGCTGTTCGCATAAGCAACACCTCTGTGGGCAACGCACACAAGCCCTGACGGATAAGTAACTCGTTCTTAGAAGTTAAAAAAAGGAGCCTCCTTATAAATTTACAGAGCAGCAAAGTGGGAACATATGAGTGCATGGGTCTATAAAACATATATAAAGAAATCCAGGCCCAAGAACTCACAAAACAACCAGACAGCAATGAGTGTAGTGCCCACACCCAGACCTGTCAAGAGGGGGACCTAACCTGTGATAGGGACAGTCTTCGATGGCCTGTCGTCTGACTCTGTGCTGTGTGCATCACAGGCACAGAACTCCCACCTACCCCGGGGACCGCAGGTCTGCCCAGTCCTCACCCTCACTGGTGGTGTGACCTACCTACATTCCATCCATCATCTGGCCCCACCGTCCATGTAGCCATCCACCTGTACCCTATCCTGCCTTTTGTCTGTACGGCATCTACAGTGGTCCTGTACCGCACCTCCTAAGTTCAGCTCTGACCCTGAAGTCTAACCTGGAAGGCAGAACCTCTAATTCCTGCAGCCTCCCTCTGCATCCTGAGCATCTTCTGGTCACCTCCACTTGTCCTCTTCAGGACTCCTTGAGCTCCGGTGTGTCCTCTGACTCTTTGTGGCCACTCTGTAATTGGGTAGGTGGATGGATGGATAGATAGATAGATAGATAGATAGATAGATAGATAGATAGATGGATGGATGGATGGATGGATGGATGGATGGATGGATGGATGGATGGATGGATGGATGGAGATAGATAGATAGATAGATAGATAGATAGATAGATAGATAGATAGATAGATAGATAGATAGATAGATGTGATGGATAGACAGACAGACTGACTGACAGACAGAGGACAGATAGACTTACTGTGAGCTGTACAATTTGTGACCTGAGAGCTAGTATGAGTGATTAAGATCAGAATAAGAGAAGCCGGATTTGCCTCAGCAGCTATCAAGGGAAACCAGGACAGCATGGGACACTTCAGCCAATAGAGTGAGCAGAGCTGTGAATTTATCGTAAACTCTGACATCACGGAGAGACGCAAGCTTGCCTGTTTCTGACATAGCCGGCTCGCGACACCTACCAAGTGAGAAATTCAGGCTGCTGCATCCTAAGAAAACCGTCAAATGGGCACAATGAACACAAACTTGCAATGGCAGCCAAGAGAGCTAACAGGAGGTCCTGTGGAGACCTCACTCTTAGGTTTAACCCAACTGCAAAGTGTGTTGTGGGTAATGATTACACTGCCATAACAACGTAAATGCCAACAGACACGGGATCTGCATTGCGCCTGAACCATATTGATCACATGTGCACATGTATGCAGTGTACACGTTACATGGCTATGTCGGCAAGCCACCCGCACCTTCACAATTCTCTTAGCCCTATCGTAACTTGAATATTATCAGACAAAATATTTAAGTTTCTGCCTCATGAAGAAAGTAGCTGTTTTTTCCTTAATGGTAGGCAGGACGAATCAGGTACACTGCAGGTTTTAACCCTTTTGTCAAACATGGACCAAGTTGAGCTCCTTCAAAGAACTATGCTTTCTGGTTTTCTGTTTGTTTGTTTTTGTTTTTGTCTTTAGTTATATGAGTACCCTGTAGCTGTCTTCAGACACACCAGAAGAGGGCTTTGTATCTCATCACAGATGGTCATGAACCACCATGTGGTTGCTGGGAGTTGAACTCAGGACCTCTGGAAGAGCAGTCAGTGCTCTTAACCACTGAGCTATCTCTCCAGCTTCCTACGGTTTCATTTTCAATGGCATGAACATAGATGGTTTTGGTGTTTGACTTTAAGGAGTCAATGAAATAACTATGTTTAAGAAATATGGAAAACGGCACTATGTTCATAGCAGCCTTATTTATAATAGCCAGAAGCTGGAAAGAACCCAGATGCCCTTCAACAGAGGAATGGATACAGAAAATGTGGTACATCTACACAATGGAATATTACTCAGCTATCAAAAGCAATGCCTTTATGAAATTCATAGACAAATGGTTGGAACTGGAAAATATCATCCTGAGTGAGGTAACCCAATCACAGAAAAACACACATGGTATGCACTCATTGATAAGTGGCTATTAGCCCAAATGCTTGAATTACCCTAGATGCCTAGAACACATGAAACTCAAGACGGATGATCAAAATGTGAATGCTTCACTCCTTCTTTAAAAAGGGGAACAAGGGGTTGGGGATTTAGCTCAGTGGTAGAGCGCTTGCCTAGCAAGCGCAAGGCCCTGGGTTTGGTCCCCAGCTCGAAAAAAAAAAAAAAAGGGGGGACAATACCCTTGGCAGGGAATAGGGAGGCAAAGTTTAGAACAGAGGCAGAAGGAACACCCATTCAGAGCCTGCCCCACATGTGGCCCACACATATACAGCCACCACACTAGATAAGATGGATGAAGCAAAGAAGTGCAGGCTGACAGGAACGGGATGTAGATCGCTCCTGAGAGACACAGCCAGAATACAGCAAATACATAGGCGAATGCCAGCAGCAAACCACTGAACTGAGAACAGGACCCCCATTGAAGGAATCAAAGAAAGAACTGGAAGAGCTTGAAGGGGCTCGTGACCCCTTATGAACAACAATGCCAAGCAACTAGAGTTTCCAGGGACTAAGCCACTACCTAAAGACTATACATGGACTGACCCTGGACTCTGACCTCATAGGTAGCAATGAATATCCTAGTAAGATCACCAGTGGAAGGGGAAGCCCTTGGTCCTGCTAAGACTGAACGCCCAGTGAACGTGATTGTTGGGGTGAGGGCGGCAATGGGGGGAGGATGGGGAGGGGAACACCCATAAAGAAGGGAAGGGGGGGAGGGATTAGGGGGATGTTTGCCCGGAAACCGGGAAAGGGAATAACACTCGAAATGTATATAAGAAATACTCAAGATAATAAAAAAAAAAAAAAGAATAAAAAAGAATAAAAATTAAAAAAAAAAGAAATATGGAAAACGGAAAGGCCAGGGTGTAGGGGGGCGTGGGGGCGGTCAGGGTGTGTAGGGAGCAGATGTAGAGTCAGGGTGTGTGGGAGGGGTGTGGGGCCAGGGTGTATAGGGGGGATGTGGGGCCAGGTGGGGGAGTGTAGGGTCAGGGTGTGTACCAGGGGGGATGTAAGATCAGGGTGGGTGTGGAGGGGGGATGTAGGGTCAGGATGTGTGGGGGGATGTAGGGTCAGGGTGTGGGGGGGATATAGGGTCAGGTGTGGGGGAATGTAGGCTCAGGGTGTGTGGGGGGAATGCAGGGTCAGGGTATGGGGGGGTGTACGGTCTCAGAGTGTGTACCAGGAGGGATGTGGGTCAGGGTTTGTTTGGGGAGGTTGTAGGGTCAGGGTGTATAACAGGAGGGATATAGGTCAGGGTGTGTTGGGGGAGATGTAGGGTCAGGGTGTGTACCAGGAGGGATGTGGGTCAGGGTGTGTGGGGGGAGATGTAGGGTCAGGGTGTGTACCAGGAGGGATGTGGGGTCAGGAAATATTGGAATGGCATATGAGAGATGAATCCCTAACATGAACCCTTCACACACACACACACACACACACACACACACACACACACACACACACGACACAGAAACTGAGGCCCCGGACAACGGAATTGCTAGCCATTCCGTTCTCCATTTTCTGAAATACTGGCTGAGAGCCTGAAATCTGAGTCTCTGCTCTCACCCAGAACCTTCCAAGCTTTGACATTCTCGAGCATCACCCAAATATCAGAGTTTCGGTTCCCTTTCCTCACCAGCAAAAGGATGAGGCTGGACAGAGAATACCCATGATGCACCGGTTTCCCAGGAGCCCTTCCCATGTGCTCAACCCTCGGTGTTAACTATGAATCAGACCCACCAATCTGCAAAACAGAAACTAGCCGCGTCCTCCCAGCAGAGACTTCTCCGCCCATCACATCGATAGCTCCCGCAGTTAAGCAATTTCCTTCCCACACCTTGCCTGACCTTAGGCTACTTTTCTACCAGCAAGACCATGCAGCAGCGAGGTCGAAACTTGCCACAGCTGGCTCAAGTGTCTTTCCCCAGCAATCTGCATCCGGGAATGCGTGCGCCTTCACCCACCCCTAAGCCACAGAGTCAGGTAGAAAGAACAGTTCATCCAGAAGATTATCACCGCTCCCACCAGAAGCGCCAGAAAAGCTACTGTGAACCTTTGTGCACAGCCCACAAATGCACCTGAAGACGCCCCGGCCCTCCTCGGTCCTCACTCAAGCCTGTCTTTTCCATCCCCAGAGAATTAGAGGAAGCTGAGCCCACGCCTAAGCAACTCTAGATAGGATACGGGATAAACCCTACGAGGTAAAGGGTGCTAGAGTATCCTAGCAGCTTCCTGCCTTGGCCTGTGTAAATTCCCACCCCTGGCACAGGTGAAAATGGCCCCATTTATTCTCTCTCAGCGTTTAAAAGGCCCCCTCCAGGCTACTAACCTCCAGTTCACCCATTTCCATCTCCCCCATCCCCGGACCGTGACCCTCCTCCCAGTTTCTAACCCTTATCCTGCCTTGCTCCCAGCTTCCTCTGTTAAAGAAAACTTCACTCAAGAGCCAGGGAGACAGCCCTGTAAATAAAAGTTTGGCATTCTGAGAGTACAGTCTGTAATCCTGGCACTTGGGGCACAAGAGAAGAGGAGGTGGGATGGTCCAGCAGCAAGCTCACCTAGGGCACACACAGAAACAACAGAGACCCCCTCCTCCAACGAGGCAAAAGACAAGGAAAAGGTTGTCCTCTGGTCTCCACAAGTACAACATGCTACTCACATGACCACAATAACACACCATACACACATGGACACACACATACTATATACATACATCACACACAGACACACACACACACACATACAGACACACACATCATACACATACACACATGGACACACACACACTATATACACGGACACCATACACACATGGACACACACACTATATACATACACCATACACACACACAGACACACAAACACACATACAGACACACACATCATACACATACACACATGGACACACACACACTATATACATACACCATACACACACACAGACAGACACACACCATACACATACACACATGGACACACACACACTATATACACAGACACCATACACACATGGACACACACTATATATATATACACCATACACACACACACAAACATACACCATACACATACACACACGGACACACACACACACACACACACACACACACACAAGACCGTTGAGAACTGGCCTGAATTCTCCTTCCCTGAGAACTAGCTTTCATGGTACCAAAGGAGAGAGGTAACCAACCTCATCCATGGTTGCCCGTGAGCCACATCAATGACTAGTGTGGCACAATAGCCCTAAAGGGGTGCAGCAGTTGAACACACATCCTGTTGTATCTTGGTGCTCACCAACGGTTCTCGAATTGGACGTAAGATCCACTTAACAAGAGGAATAGCATGCCTGGTACTGGAAACCTAGTAACTAATCCGTGCTAGTAAAATCATGGTTACTGGAGGAGAATCTACAATCACTAACTCTCTAAACAATCTATACACATTTATTCTTGTATCCACAGACAAGTGTGGTTGTCTCCCTTCATTAAGGAAACAACTCTTTGCAACAGACAGACCAGGACAGAAAGCCACAACCAATCAAAATGCAGAATTGTGGAGCCCAGTCCCAGTAGATCCATCTACAAGACGCTCCAGCACCCAAGGCTTGGGAAACACTGCAGAAGAGGAGGGGGGAAGATTGTGAGAGCCAGAGGATCAGGGTTTGCTGTGAGGCTGTGTCCAGAGGATCAGGGTTTGCTGTGAGGCTGTGTCCAGAGGACCAGGGGTTTGCTGTGAGGCTGTGTCTCCCCCGACACCAGAAGCTGTACCTGTAACATCTCACCAACATGGCTGCCCAAACATGAGCTGAGCAAGGAGGGCTCCAACGAACACGCCAATGTGGAGGGGGAGTCCGGAGGCCTCAATCCTACACAAAGGACTGCAGGCAGCTGAGGAACCCTGGGAGCGGGACGGGCTCTCCTCCCTGGGGAAGAGCAGGCCGGCTGGTTGTTCAGTGCTAAATGGTCAGCCCTGAAGACACACACATGTAACATTGTATGGACTTTGTAGGTTATATCTAGAAATATATATGTACATACATATGTGTATGTATGTGTGTATGTGTGTATATGTGCATGTATATGTATGTGTATGTATGTATATGTACATACATGGAGGCACACAATTACGGTGGATGAAACAGAAGAGGCCATGATTTTGAAGGAGTGTAGGGAGGGGTGTTTGGGGGAGTTTGGAGGGAGGAAAGGTAAGGGGGAAACATTGTAATTGAATTATGACTCAAAAATTAAAAAAAAAATACCTGCATGTCAGGATTTATGACAGACAGACAGATAGACAGACAGACAGACAAACAGAGATTGATCCACGGGAGAAATCTCAGCAGACCTCTGAGTTGCATAGCCCACAGCAGGGGCACCTCATAGCAGGAAAGAGACTGAACTTGACCCCAACCCTGGTTCCAGGCATTTACTGACCGCTGCTGACCTCTGCTCTATACAAAAGGCACTTCTGCTCCACGAAGCTGTGAATCCCAGGACCCCCTTTCTAATGCACACATCTAAAATGCATCTAAAAGAACTCTGTCTTCCAAACTGTACAGGGGCCAACAAGGCTGGAGTTGTCAAGGGCCTTCCCTCCCCAATTCCTGGGAGGTACCTCGTGTCTCATTCCCCACAGACCCCTACAGAGCATGCTCTGTTCTGCATGCTCTGACTCTCCTCATCCGGAAGCGGGATTATTATCGGAAGGCTCTGGATCAGAACCCTACACTTCAGAGTGTCCACTCGTCTGCAGTCATAAACCCATGTTCCCATTAGAGAGAACCTACGCCCCAAGCCTGGGCCGTGTCCCTCGAGTTGCCACAGCGCTTAGAAGCCATCTATGTTCTGTGGTTTGCAGAGCATCTCCTACCAGCCTGCTCAACCCTCCCCCAGACAAAGCTGCAGGCAGTTTTCACCCCTGCCAGGTTAGATTTAACCTGAATCCATAACACCACCGAGTCCCTGGTGAGCTGATAGGGAAGCCCCAAGATTGGCATCGTTCTGAGGGAAACAGAAAGACTGGGAAGGCTGAATGTGTGGGAGGGAAAGGGAGTGCGGTGTAGCAGAGAAGCCAGAATTCCGGCACCTGATCAAATGCCTGGGGGCCCTTATCTCTTCTCGGCTGTAAACCTGCAATTTTCTAGGGATCTCCGCAGTCCATTTTAGGGAAAGGATACACAACTAAATTTCTTGAGCAGCCTTAGTGGCATCTGGTTTTAGCCTGTGAGATTGCAATCCCATCCAAGGTGTCTCCAGTCAACCTGTAATACCAATTATCGAGAAGGAAACAGGGCTGGAGAGTTGGCTCGACGGTTAAGAGCCCTGATTGCTCTTCCAGAGATCCCGAGTTCAAATTCCCAGCAACCACAGGGTGGCTCACAACCATCTGTAATGAGATCTGATGCCCTCTTCTGGTGTGTCTGAAGACAGTTACAGTGTACTCACATACATAAAATGAGTAAATAAATCTAAAAAGATACTGTGTGTCAAGGGACAATGATATTAACCCAGAGTCTAGACACCAAGAGCTTAAGCCACTCAGCAAATCCCTTCAGAGGACTGTAGACACGGACATCTCACCCTCAGATGGGGTCTCCCAGCTCAGACCAAGAGAACCCTTGTGACTAGCAGGATGAAGTTGAAGGGTGAACTGTCTATGGTTTCTGGAAGACACCACCAACATTCTTCTCCACTTCCCTCCAGGGCCCTCCAGGGCCCTGAGAATTCTGTGGTCTCAGAATTCAGGTAACAATCCTGGCCTGGGGGCTTTAAATGACTGTTTCACTTCCTTATACCACTTACACATCGTTCTGTATTAATGTCACCTTTGGGAGCAGCTCCAGGGCTGTCCCGTCATCTTACAGATAAAGAACGCTGAGCTGATAAGTGGCTATTAGCCCAAATGCTTGAATTACCCTAGATGCCTAGAACAAATGAAACTCAAGACGGATGATCAAAATGTGAATGCTTCACTGCTTCTTTAAAAGGGGAACAAGAATACCCTTGGCAGGGAAGAGAGAGGCAAAGATTAAAACAGAGACTGAAGGAACACCCATTCAGAGCCTGCCCCACATGTGGCCCATGCATATACAGCCATCCAATTAGACAAGATGGATGAAGCAAAGAAGTGCAGACCGACAGGAGCCGGATGGAGATCGCTCCTGAGAGACACAGACAGAATACAGCAAACACAGAGGCGAATGCCAGCAGCAAACCACTGAACTGAGAACGGGACCCCCGTTGAAGGAATCAGAGAAAGAACTGGAAGAGCTTGAAGGGGCTTGAGACCCCATATGTACAACAATGCCAAGCAACCAGAGCTTCCAGGGACTAAGCCACTACCTAAAGACTATACATGGACTGACCCTGGACTCTGACCTCATAGGTAGCAATGAATATCCTAGTAAGAGCACCAGTGGAAGGGGAAGCCCTGGGTCCTGCTAAGACTGAACCCCCAGTGAACTAGACTGTCGGGGGGAGGGCGGCAATGGGGGGAGGGTGGGGAGGGGAACACCCATAAGGAAGGGGGGAGGGAAGGGATGTTTGCCCGAAACCGGGAAAGGGAATAACACTCAAATGTATATAAGAAATATTCAAGTTAATAAAAAAAAAAAAAAAAAAAAAAAACGCTGAGCTAAAACACGAGTGCCTTGTCCAGTGGTCACACTAATGGGCGTTGGTGCACACCGGGGCGAACACGCTCCGTCCTCCATGGCTAGGGACATCACACCGACAGAACAATGTGGTATTCTCTCAGGCTCCCAAGGAAGGACTTCACCTTCTGAGAATCATTTTATAATATCTCCCAGAAGTCTCCTGCCCACAGTGCTCCTTTGTCCTGTGTTCAAGGAAGACCTCACGTGGGGGTCACTTCGCCTGGAAAGTTACTGACTTTTTTCTTTTTTCCTCCTTCCCCACCCCATGAAATTGGTTAAATGCTTTTCAAGAGTTTGCTATTTTTATTTTATGTGTGTGGGTGTTCTCCTGGGTGTACATCATGTACAGCGCCCAAGGAGGCCAAAAGAGGGGTCTTGGATGCTCTGAAACTGAAATTACAGATGGTGGTGAGCCACCATGTGGGTGCTAGGAATTGAACCAAGACCCTCGGGAAGAGCAGCCAGCGCCCTTAAGCACTGAGCCTCCTCCAGAGCCCTGAGTCACTGAACTCTTTTTTTTTTTTTTTTTTTTTTTGTTCTTTTTTTTCCGGGCCTGGGGACCGAACCCAGGGCCTTGCACTTCCCTAGGCAAGCGCTCTACCACTGAGCTAAATCCCCAACCCCGAGTCACTGAACTCTTAATCTTAAAAATTAATCCCTTCCAGGGACTAAGCCACTACCTAAAGACTATACATGGACTGACCCTGGACTCTGACCTCATAGGTAGCAATGAATATCCTAGTAAGATCACCAGTGGAAGGGGAAGCCCTGGGTCCTGCTAAGACTGAACCCCAGTGAACGTGATTGTTGGGGGGAGGGCGGCAATGGGGGGAGGATGGGGAGGGGAACACCCATAAAGAAGGGGAGGGGGAGGGGTTAGGGGGATGTTGGCCCGTAAACCGGGAAAGGGAATAACACTCGAAATGTAAATAAGAAATACTCAAGTTAATAAAAAAAAAATTAATCCCTACAAATACCATTAGGATACAAGCAACCTCACGCATTTTATAAACAGGAAAACTGAGATCTGAAAGGTGATTGCTACAGCAGGCTGTGGGTTCAAATCCAGCTGTGCCTGCATCATGAGCTCAGACCACGCACACTGCACTGGTGGGTGCCCTCCGTTACTTACACATCCACCACCAGTCTCTCTGTGCCATTGTCCCCCCACCAAGGGCAGGACCGTCCTTCTCCCAGAGCCTTCTGGGATTCCTCTCTCCTGGTTCCACATTCTTCCCCATCTTCCCCACCCTTCACCGGCTGTATTGTATGCGAGCAGGCACAAGCATGATCACCTTCACCGTCACGTGCGGAAGGAGCCTTACAGGAATTCTGTCATCAGATCGCTTAGTGGCTGCTGAGGATGTGCTTGGCTCGGGTCAGAACAACAGGCTTTTGTCAGCAAGCACAGCTCTGGATACCAGGAAAGACTCAGAACGAGGCAACAAGGAAGGGGCAAAGCGACTTAGCCTCTGTTCTCAAGTTACCAGGAATTCAAAAGTGAGTTAGCATTGGCAACCACACAATGAGTTTGGGTACAGCAGTGGTGAGCACTCCTCAAGCTGCCAGAGCCTGTGATGTCACTGACAACCTGCCAGGGAAACAGGTAGTACCAACCAGCCCATTGGGACCAACCTCACCCCCTAAGAAAGAAAGTCCATAGCTCCAAGGCACAGGTGTGTAACCACCTCACACAATACACTCACACTCATACACAAGCACTCAACACTCACGTACACACAGTTACACACACTAACACATACACCACACACACTCCTCAAACTCTCACACACTCACATACACACACTAACACATACACCACACACACTCACACAACTCATACATGCTCTCACACACTCACATATTCACATACTCACACATATTCACACACTCACAAACACACATATTATATACTCACACACCCTAACACACCACAAATGCTCACACACTCACACACACTAACACATCACACATTTACATACTAGCACACACCACCCACACTCACATACCTCACATTCACACATACTCACATACTCACATACACACACATCACATACACTCATACAACTCACGCTGTCACACACACACCACACATACTTGTATACATACATACACACCATACATACTCACACACACTCAGTCGTCACACACACACATTCTCACATACATCACACATATACACACTCACTCACATACATTCTCACACACACCTCACACTCATACACATACTCACACACTCACACACTTACATAAACACATACCACACATACTCACGTACACTCAAACACTCACACATACACCACACACACACACACACACACAAGCTCAAACACTCACTTGTACACACACATACTCACACACACCCACTCTTAAACACACAGGCCTTCATCACACACTGTCAAAGACCTGCTTATTCAATCAATGTACTTCATGTATCTCCGTGTACCACATCTATCAATAAAATATAAAAATATGAATGAAAAGAAAAATTATTTTGAGTGGGCAAATATGGAAACTAAACAGGCATGCAGGGATGTTAGAATTATCAAACACTGCCATGAAAACCGGGGATGACCCTGAAGATTATACTCTACTCCACGGTGAGCTGGGAAAGGGAATCTCTGTCCCTGATCGATCAGTCTTGGGAGTGTGCATTCAATAAATTACCCCTGTCTGACGAGACTGGTGTTTGTGTGTTTTGTGGGGGCAACTCCTGGACCCATTAGATGGCCCGCCTGCCATCTATTGTAAGAAAGTTGCTTTCAAAATAAAAAACAGGGCTCAGAGGGCAAGAACACAGCTGCTCTTGCAGAGGACCTGGCTTTGATTGGTTCTTATCACCCACATGGTGGCCCACCATCCATAACTCCAGCTCCAGGGGATCTGGTACCCTATTCTATCCTCCAAGGGGACTGTGCACACATGCCGTAGACATTTTAAAATCTACATTAATTGATTAAAAATAAAATAAATAATTTGAAATGAAAATTATAATAGAAAGAGTTAGGGTCCAGGAGTCGCCCCCACAAACCACACAAACACCGATCTCAGTCAGACGGGGGTAATTTATTGAATGCACACTCCCAAGACTGATCGATCAGGGACACAGACCAGACTCAGGAACTGGGACCTGTGACCAAGAACGTTGACCCGGGTAGTGAGCTCATACGCGGAATAGGGGGAGGCGCTGCAGGGTGTCTGTCTTTTCCCAAGTTTCTTTAGTAGTTTGGACATAACGGTTCAAGCTAATGTCTATCTTGCTTGGTTCTGAGTGAAGGCCACAGCTGGGGGATTTCCAAGAAGAGCAATCTCAGACTGCGATAACAACGTCTCTGAGCACAACAGGATAAAACATGGGAGGAAGCTGCGATTTTAAAGAATTGGTTTTTGTTTGTTTGGTTGGTTGATTTTTTTTTTCTATTCTTTTTTTCGGAGCTGGGGATCGAACCCAGGGCCTTGCGCTTGCTAGACAAGTGCTCTACACCTGAGCCAAATCCCCAGCCCCAAGAATTGTTTTTAATCCACTGGTTCTCGTGTGTGTATGTATGAGTGTGTGTGTGTGTGTGTGTGTGTGTGTGTGTGTGTGTGTGTGTGTGTGTGTGTGTGTGTGTGTATGTGTGTGTGTGTGTGTGTGTGTGTGTGTGTGTGTAGTGTATGTGTGTGAGTGTGTGTTTGAGTGTGTGTGTGTGAGTGGGTATGTGTGTGAGTGTGTATGTGTGTGTGTATGTGTAGTATGTGTGTGTATGTGTGTATGTGTGTGCGGTGTGTGTGTGTGTGAGTGTGTGTTTGTGTTTGTGTGGTGTGTGTGTAGTGTGTGTGTGTGTGTGTGTGTGTGGTGTCCACATATCTAAAAGCATGTGCTTTTTCCCACTTTGAGCTTTCGCTAATTACTAGATACATAAGTATCTAGTATGTTGTTTATCACATTGACACAAAAGCAGGTTTTGACAATTACATTTGATGCGTGGCGGAAATGCCTACCATCCCTTAGGGTCACTGGGGTTTCAACCTTATCTCGACCAGGAACCAGGATACTTTGCACAGCCCACGGCCCCACATATGTGTGTATATGCATCTGTGTATGTATGTATGTATATATGTGTGTATATGTGTGTATGTGTATATGTATGCATTTGTATGTGTGTATGTGCATGTGTATATATATGTGTGTGTATGTGTATGTGCTTGTATGTATGTGTATATTTGCGAATGTATGTGTGTATGTATGTATATGTGTATATGTATATTAATGTGTGTTTGTATGTATACGTGTATGTGTGTATGTGTGTGTGTGTGTGTGTACTTTGATCATTTTCACCTCAACTCTTATCTCCCCATCTCCCTGTAAAATCCTTATTCTCCTTCAGTGTTTGTTTTTTAGTGACTCATTGACTCTTGTATTGTTGACTAGAGTATGGCAATTTACCAGAAGCTTCACCTGGTGTCACATGTTTTAAATTCCTAATTACATTTGAAGGTTGATTTTCCTTTGTAACCTTACACATGTTTTGTTAGCACTGAAGAACATCACTGTGAAAAGGCTTCCCCAGACTGCCACGGAGTGCACAGCATAAAAACAGAGCCTCCCTTGACTTAAAGTTTAAGAAGCCCTGAGTTTTTTCTCAGCTCTGCCTGAGCACTGCTCTCTCATTAGACTCGGTTTGATGATCTGAGAGCCCAGGTCATCAGTATGAACGCTGTCTTGGCGTCAACATTATGAAAGCAACCCGGTGTCTTCTGTAACCTGTCTCCTCCAATCTCTTCCTCACACAGCGTCTGTCACTAAAGCCCTAGCGGAAGGGCCAAGCTCTCCTTAGTCCACCTTCACTCAGTGTCCTCAGGAAGGAGCACACAGAATTTTAGAATTCAGGTCACTCCCAGAAAGACCACCCCAAATCTTCTAAGTGAAGTAAGCCTAGGATAGCTAGGATGCACCCCACTAGCAAACTTTCCAACCAGAAATCCCCTTCATAGCTAGAACACCCTGGTTTCCGGTTTTGGTTTTTGGTTTCTCCTGGTGATGGATACTCATACATTCGTGTTGCCTGTTCTTCTCTAGTCTATCCTAGGACAGAACAAACCTGACAAGATACACAGAGTGAGATGTCAGGAGATCCTCTAAAGTGGGCAGGACGATCAGCGTGGTGCACTTCTTCAATTCCAGTGACAGCAAGATGGGAGGCAGAGACAAGTGGCACCCGGAACCTGCAGGCCTGTTAGCCTGGCCTATGCAGCAAAGTTCCGGGACAGTGAGAGATTTTTATCTCAAACAAAAAGCGGCAGGAGCTTGAGGGAACGACGTCAGAGCGCACCCTCTGTTAGTGCAGTGCGCATGCGCACCCGTGCCCACGAACACACAGAATTACAGCTAAGCAGGGTGGTAAATGCCTACAGTCCCCGCACAACCCTCGGAGACGTGAAGGCAGAAGGACCCAGATACAACAGTAAGGTTGAGGGCAGTTTGGATTAGATGGCGTGTCAAAAAAAAATCTTAATAAATCCTAATTTCCAATAGGGCACACAACTTGGATACTGGCTCGGCCTCCTCTGGGGAGCCAAGAGCATTCACTGCTGCAGGATCGATGCGAATACTTCCGCATTTGTAGCTTTGATTTACCTTCTGAAATACGTATCTAAGTTCTCCGGCCCCTTTTATAATTTCTGGCTGTTGTTTATACCCTATTTCAGAGGCTAGACTGTAACTTTCCCCTCCATCACATCCAGTCCCCTGGACCAGAGATTGAGATGTGTCCACGCAGGTGCGGAAGCTGGGTTGGGGAGCAGCCCCCAGCGGGATGGGAGAGGCAAATGGCGCCTCCGGGTGTTGGGGTGCCGACAGGGGTCTTCTCTCTGCTCTCCTACCTTGGGCTTGGCAGCTCAGTTCGGTCCTCCCTGCTGCCTGTCAGATCACGGACCTCGGCTTGGTGAGCTGTCACTGTGGCTTGCAGACGTGGGCAGTACTCCTCCTCTTACGGTGGCTTTCAGGAAGTAACTGATGCCCAAGGCAACCAAAGAGGAGTCGGAAAAGCCCAAGTCTGTAAGGTAGACAGTCCTGGCTTGGGTTATCCGCTACCACAGGTTTAAGCAATAGGAACCAAGATGTGGTTTAACTTATTTTCCGGGGATTGAACGCAAGCATCGGTAGGCAAACATTTTAACCATGAACTCCACCTGCAGCTGTGGGGTTTAACTTCTGAGCCTCCAGGCTTCTTCTCCGGGCTCGGTGATGCGTGGCTGCTCTGCGATTGGCTGAGTGTGGGGCCCGTAGTAGTAGACAACACTGTCCGTCTGTGCTCTATGGCCAGAGCCATATCCTAATCTTGGTCTCTACTTCCAGACACCTCCTCCACCTTGCTGCAAAGAACTTAGGGTTTTTAGCCTCCTTTAGGAACAGCCACGCCCTGGTGAGATCAAAGAAGAAAGGGGCAGGGCTGGGGAGTCTAATTTCAGGATTCACTTCCTGAAACTAAGTGGAGGGAGAGGCTTGGGGAACTCCAGCTGTGCGGTGTAGGTGACACACATCACCTGAGCTCATTCGGGTTCTCTCACCCAAGACTCAGCTCTGACGTTTTCATGACCTAATTCTTGGGTGGAGACACGTCAATGCAGCCATTCTGTACACAGCAGACAGACCAGAGCCTTTTCCTCTTTGGGCTATGAGATCAACTTAAGAGTTTCTCCACGGTTGGGGGATTTAGCTCAGTGGTAGAGCGCTTGCTATGGCGCAAGGCCCTGTTGGTCCTCAACTCCAAAAAAAAAAAAAAAAAAAAGTTTCTCCACATTGGTGAAGCAGTTTTTGAGCAACTGAATTAAAGTCTGGGCTGGAGCATGTAGTCCTGACTGGTCCTGTTCCATGGTTCAGGCAGGGTTCAATCTCTCAGGGGACTGAACTTACATCTCAGGGGACAGAAGCTATGCCCAGAATTCACCAGGCCCAGGCAGGGTTCTACCAGGTGTCACAAGCAAAACAAGCAAGGAGGCCCTCCCTGACCATTGGAAACACCTGCTGTGCCCAGGACGGTCGAGGTTCAGAGTTCATCAGTGTGGGCCTTCACGGGGCCCACAGTCTAGCAAGGGAGACCAGAAAACCAACCAAATAGGTACAGCGTTCCTTCTCCTACTCCCTCCTCAGAAGGGCAACCATCAAGTCACCTTAGGCATGATTTCCAGACGCCAGGAGCACAGGCACTCTGGGTAACCTTCCTGACCCTGTGTATGTACACGCGTGTGTGCAGGTGTGTTGAGATGTGTATGTGTGTGTATACCCTTTCTTCCCCGATGTCATACCTTTCAGGTCCTGTCCACCTTTGAACACCTGACTTCCAGTCCCTTAAGTGGTTTACACAAGTCCCACAGACGGCTCTCTGGCCAGAGAGGCTCGAGGATGAATCCTGCCTGGTACCTGCTGGAAATCTAGAATCCTGTGATCTGAGCCAACGTGGGCTGAGGAAGACACATTGATATCTATATGCACTTAAGTCTTAGTTAGGGGCTGGAGAGATGGCTCAGTGGTTAAGAGCCCTGACTGCTCTTCCAGAGGTCCTGAGTTCAATTCCCAGCAACCACATGGTGGCTCACAACCATCTGTAATGGGATCTGGTGCCCTCTTCTGGTGTGTCTGAAGGCAGCTACAATGTACTCATATACATAAAATATATAAATCTGCCCCGTGTGAGGTCCAGTCCTGACTTCCTTAGGTGATAAACAGCAGTGTGGAAGTGTAAGCTGAATAAACCCTTTCCTCCCCAACTTTCATGGTGTTTGACTGCAGCAATAGAAGCCCAAAGACTTTTTTCAAAAAAGATTTATTTCTGTGCTCTTAGCCACTGAACCATCTCTCCAGCCCTTAGGCATTCTTAATAAAAGGCAAATACATAGAAACAGAAGTGACAGTGTGGACCTTTCGTGGTTCCAAAGCAGAGGTTCACTGTGTCCAATGGGCCCACTTGAAGCGAACTACCCCTGTCTTGTGACTATCTGACATCTACCTCCTGCTGTGTCACTGTCCCCTGTGCCAGGATGCCAGCCATGATTCTGACCCCCACCAACCACCCAAACTTAGGCCTGACACCAACTGCTAATCCTTGTTAAAGGGGCCTCAAAATCATGCTTCCCAAATTCTGCCATCCCCTCTTTGCTGCATAAGGTTTAACTCATTACCAACGGAAGCTAGTCAGCAGTACAAATGCTAACTTTTCCCTGCTAGACTTTTTCTAGGCTTGTTTTTCTTTTTGTCTTCTAAGAACATGGTGGAGCAAGCCAGAAGTCGGAATCCAGAGTCAGGAAGGAGACTGCAAGTTTGTGGCCAACTTGCACACACACACATGCACACACACACTCATACATACATACACACATGCATACACACATACACATGCACATGCACACTCAAACACACATATGCACAAACATGCACATGCTCATACACATATATATTACACATACACTCATACATATACACACACATACAAATACACATACAATGCACACACTTGTATACACACATATATACACATGCACACACTCATACACATACATACACACACATACTCATACACATACACATACACATACACACACCAACATTCATACATATACATAGACACGCACACACACTTGCATGCGCATACAAACACAGTGACATACGTAAGATAAATAAATAAATCTTTAAAAAAGGGGGGGCATCAGAACCCATTTCAGATGGTTGTGAGCCACCATGTGGTTGCTGGGATTTGAACTCAGGACCTCTGGAAGAGCAGTCGGTGCTCTTAACCACTGAGCCACCTCTCCAGCCCCAAGTACAATTCTTAAGGTCAGGACATACATATATTAACAAAATCCAAAATTCAGATTTGGTCAGCTGTCCTTACACTGCAATCCCCCTTGGGCTTTTTGTTTGTTTGGTTGGTTGGTTTTTGGGTTTTTTGTTTGTTTGTTTGTTTTTTCCCGTTTTTTGTTTGTTTGTTTGTTTTTGTCTTTGAGACAGAACCTCTCTACATAACCTGGATGTCCTGAACTCGTGACAGAAGCTCCTGTCTCAGGCTCGCCTGCCAGCCCCAGGCATGAGATGATAAGTGTGCTCCTGTGCTGTCCGTTTGCATTGTTCATTTGTTTGTTTGTTTCTGAGATGGAGTTAGGCTGATGATTGACCAGAATGGCCTTGAACTCACAGAAATCCACCTGCCTTCTCCACAGTGCGGTTCTCCCAGTTTACCTCGCCTTTTGAGAAACAGAGTAGGTTCTTAGAGAGCACGTGGCTTTCACCGTTAGAATCTAGGACTGGATTTTCCTTATTTAGAGCAATAAACCCCAAAGCACTCGGATCCCCATTTTGTCCCCTGTAGAGAAACAGATGCAAAGGCAGCATACGTGCAGGTATCTGTGAGCTGGACTCACAGTGCCCTGGAGACGGAAATGTCCCAGGAATGTGCCTGCAAACTGGAGCCTCGGGAGAGGGCGGCGCGTGGTCTGGAGACTGAGAGCTTCTGCTGCGGTTCCAGTCACAGCATGAGAACCAGGAGTCGATGTTCTCCTGGGTTTGTTTGTTTTTTTAACATTCATTCATTTATTTGTGTGTGTGTGTGTGCGTGTGTGTGAGTGTGTGTGTATGCGTGTATGTGTGCGTGCATGTGTGTGAGTGTGTGTGTGAGTGTGTGTGTGTGTGTGTGTGTGTGTGTGTGTGTGTGTGTGTGTGCGTGTGTGTGCGTGTGTGTGAGTGTGTGTGTGTGTGAGTGTGTGTGTGTGCGTGTGTGTGCGCGCGCATGTGCATGCATGTGTGTGTATGTGTATGTGTGTGCGTGCATGTGTGTGCGTGTGTGTGCGCGTGTGTGTGTGTACTAGTGGAGGTCAGAGGACAACTTGCAAGAGCTGTTTCTCTCCTTCCACCACGTGGGTTCCAGGGACTAAACTCATCAGGCTTGGCCATAGGAACCTTCTTTAGTCTCTGAGCCACCTCACCAGTTCCATAATGTCTAACGAATATTTCCTTTGCTCTAGGAGCCCCAAGGAGGGTGTGTCACATCTATTTATCATGTCTGGTTGCTGTCCTGTAAGCTGGAAGTGTCTGCCTTCTTTGTCTTTAATGATCTTACACATGAAGATTATAAGTCTGGGCAGATGTCCCTCAGCTGGACTCGGTCTCTCTCTCTCTCTCTCTCTCTCTCTCTCTCTCTCTCTCTCTCTCTCTCTCTCTCTCTCTCTCATTACATTCAGGGTCTCCCGTTGGAAGGAATAACAGGATATACTATGTCCCCAGCGTGTCCTGTCTGAAGGAGCAGAGTCTTCCTGGTCCTCTTTTGAGTGATATTTGATCACAGGGGTCTCTTCTGGTTTTCCCCATAGAATGTTCGTTTCCCCCTTTACTTTGACTAAGAACAAACTTGTCTCTTAGGAGAAGGTTCTCGGCATCTCTGCAAATGTTCTTGTCATAAAGCTTCTGCTACGAGTGTTAGCATCCACTCAGAATTCTTGCTGTGGTGGTTATAAAGTAGTCAGCAAAACCGTTTGCTGTATTTGAGTATTCACTTTTTCCAAAGATGATCCACCCCCCAAAAAAGATGATCCCGCCCCCTAAAAAACAAACAACCAACCGTCCAAAGACTCTGAGGAGGAGCAGGGCTATTGCTCCCAACAGAGTGGCAGGATGGCAATTCTGCAGAGCAGAGCAAGACTGATGTGTTTAAAGCTTGGGCTGGGACCCAAGTGTCACCGTGTATGCATGTGACCCGATACTCAAGACGCTGGCGCAGGAGCACTGCAGAGGGTTTGAGGGCAACCTGAGCTACTTCCGGTCTAATTCCAGAGCGTAGAGGTACCCTGTCTCAAAATAACAACGACAAAAATAAAACAGCTTGGGGGGCCTAGAGAGACAGCCAAGTTAACAAAGTGCTTTCCACACAAGCGTGAGTTCAGGTCCCCAGCATGGCTGTAATTCCAAAGTGAGGAAAACAGAGGCAGGGGGATTCCAGGGGCTGGCTAGCTAGCCATCCTAGCCAAAGTGGCAAACTTCAGCTTCCAGGAGAGACCCTAAACATAAGGTGGAAAGGGGTTGAGAAGCCACGTGACATCGAATCCTGGCCTCCACGCTCACACACACAACATACGCGTGTGTGCACTTACACATTCACAGACCTTCCTTACCGCCTAGCCTCCCTTCCTTGTTCCTTGAGAGAGAGTCCCACTATGTAGCACGGACTAGCTTGGTACTTGTTATTCAGCCCAAAGTGGCCTCAAACTCCTGGCAATCCACCTGCCTCAGGCTCTGGGTTTACAGGTATGCACCACCATGCCCAACTATTCTTTCCTAGGGCATCCTTTTTTTGTTTTTATGAGACAAGGTCTCCCTATGTACCTCTTGCTGTCCTGGAACTTTCTACGTAGACCAGGTTGGCCCTGAAGCCACAGATATTCCACAGAGCTCCACCTGCTTCTGCCTGCCTCCCGGTGCTGAGATCAGAGGCCTGTGTCAGCACACCCAGGCCCAGAGCACTTTCTCTGCTCACACTTCACTGGTTTGACACCTATTGCTACAAACGCTGCCCTGCTCTGAAACATTCACCTCCCCTTGTGTCCTAAGGACTAGGTGTGCGTTTCCAAATGAATGATTAGGGAGCAAGTTTGTACCAGCCAGTCCTTCTCAAGAGCCTGAGCTGGTAATAGCTTAAGAGCCTATGGTGCAAATACCTGGTGTGTGTGTGTGTGTGTGTGTGTGTGTGTGTGTGTGGTGTGTGGGGTGTGTGTGTGTGTGTGTGTGTGTGTGTGTGTGTGTGTGTGTGTGTGTGTGTGTGTGTGTGTGTGTGTGTGTGTGTGTGTGTGTGTGTGTGTGTGTGTGTGTGTGTGTGTGTGTGTGTGTGTGTGTGTGTGTGTGTGTGTGTGTGTGTGTGTGTGTGTGTGTGTGTGTGTGTGTGTGTGTGTGTGTGTGTGTGTGTGTGTGTGTGTGTGTGTGTGTGTGTGTGTGTGTGTGGTGTGTGGGGTGTGTGTGTGTGTGTGTGTGTGTGGTGTGTGTGTGTGTGTGTGTGTGTGTGTGTGTGTGTGTGTGTGTGTGTGTGTGTGTGTGTGTGTGTGTGTGTGTGTGTGTGTGTGTGTGTGTGTGTGTGGTGTGTGTGTGTGTGTGTGTGTGTGTGTGTGTGTGTGTGTGTGTGTGTGTGTGTGTGTGTGTGTGTGTGTGTGTGTGTGTGTGTGTGTGTGTGTGTGTGTGTGTGTGTGTGGGGTGTGTGTGTGTGTGTGTGTGTGTGTGTGTGTGTGTGTGTGTGTGTGTGTGTGTGTGTGTGTGTGTGTGTGTGTGTGTGTGTGTGTGTGTGTGTGTGTGTGTGTGTGTGTGTGTGGTGTGTGGTGTGTGTGTGTGTGTGTGTGTGTGTGTGTGTGTGTGTGTGTGTGTGTGTGTGTGTGTGTGTGTGTGTGTGTGTGTGTGTGTGTGTGTGTGTGTGTGTGGTGTGTGTGTGGTGTGTGTGTGTGTGTGTGTGTGTGTGTGTGTGTGTGTGTGTGTGTGTGTGTGTGTGTGTGTGTGTGTGTGTGTGTGTGTGTGTGTGTGTGTGTGTGTGTGTGTGTGTGTGTGTGTGTGTGTGTGTGTGTGTGTGTGTGTGTGTGTGTGTGTGTGTGTGTGTGTGTGTGTGTGTGTGTGTGTGTGTGTGTGTGTGTGTGTGTGTGTGTGTGTGTGACAGTCACTCTCATGGTCAAGTGCAGGGCTTCACGCTGACATGAACTGTACTGGCTTTGGCTCTGTTAGGGAGGTACCTTGTTGAGCTCACTCTACTGAAAGCAATGGGTCTAACCTGCTTATGACACGGGCTTTCCCTTCATGTTAAATCACTGCAGGCAAGGCCACTCCCAATAGGCCCTAGCCAGTGTCAGTTGTAAAATGAGGATTACACTTCTGGGTCTGTGATGAAGACTGGGTGAGGTCTGCAGAGTAGTTAGCTCACAGAATATATGTTATAACATATATGTCCACTGAGAAAGGACTGCAGGCAAACCTGCCGGTGGCCTTTCAGCTGAGTCCCTGATGAGGTGTGGACTGCTTCTCACCCTGGATGTGTGTAGAAGAACGGTAACATTGCACCTAGGCAGATACGGTTGACAGAGGCAGGAGAGAACAAACAGTGACTTGTCCTGACTTGCTTAGCAACAACAGTAAACCTCTGGGTCAATCAGGACCTTCCAGAAAACCCGTTCTGAGAAAGATGGGCCGAGATAAAGTTTTTCCTTTTAGTAGTGTTAGTCCTTTGTCTGTAACGTTCAGAGGACAGCTTGCTCTGTGAGTGGGCAGCAGACCCACTTTAGCTCCCACTTGTCTTGGATAGAACTCTATCTGTAAACACCTCGGTTAGCAATAGCGCCAGTCCCATTCCTCTGGAGCAATCCATTGGTATGTCAATTGTGTGTAATTTAAAGCTCTGCCAACCCAGGTCAAAGGATGTGTGTGCGTGTGTGTGCATGTGTGCATTTGTGTGTGTGGACACACAAATAGAGGGACCCCTCACTGAGCTTCCCTCTCAGTCCCCAGAGATCTGAGTTCTGTCCTCCATTCACCTTCGGTCAATGAGTAAGTCCTTCACCCTTTACCGTAGAGCCCAGCCATTTCTAGAACCCTGCAAAGCAGCACAGATACAGCGGGGACTGTGATCTCTGACCTCTGTGCTCTGTCACTCACTGTTCCGAACATTCATTTCTAGTAGCCAGCTGGGACCTGAGTTTTGACCAAGCATCTCCAGTGTGTACGTAAGTTAAACTCTGACTCTGACACCGTGTGTAGCTTGCTCCCTGCACAGGGAGGACGAGGGATATTAACTCTCCTGTGTGTCCCGTAGGCATTATTGCTTTGTGGAGCTTAGGTAGAAGTCAGAGACGTGAGCCCACCTTTTAGCTTTTCAACTGGTTGGCCAGGCCCTTGGGGAACTCACTGTGTCTTCTCAGGTTGGAGGAAGAGGTAGCCTGAGCTTTGACATGGGAAGGACACAGAAGTCTAATGGCATCCGGTGCGCTGACGCGCGTCACATTTCTCCCTTCCTTGCCTGCAAAAGTGTCCTTCTTAGAATTTTAACTGAAGTGGACCAGACAGCCAAATAAGCCATGCAGACAGGCCTCAGTGCAGTGCCAAAGGTGTAGGCGGCCTCTGTGGCCATCCTGGCTCCTGGTGGCCCCACAGGACCTGACACATTCTCTACCACCTCAATGCACCTTTATCCCCCAATACAAACGTCTCTGCTTCTAGGTAATCTGAAGAATTAAAGTGGGTTGGGCTGGAGAGATGGCTCAGTGGTTAAGAGCTCTCACTGCTCTTCCAGAGGTCCTGAGTTCAATTCCCAGCAACCACATGGTGGCTCACAACCATCTACAGTGGGATCTGATGCCCTCTTCTGGTGTGTCTGAAGACAGCTACAGTGTACTCATAGACATAAAATAAATGAATAATTCTTAAAGAAAGAAATAACGTAGGTCAACTGTTTTCTTGGGTTTAGTGATTTATAAGCCATGCAGGATTACTTTTATGTTTTTGACTGTGCATCCCAGTTTAATTTCAGAACTCACCGTCCTCCCATGTTAGCCTCTCGGATGTGGGGATCACAGTTATATACCAGCACACCTGGTACACTTTACTCTAGTGTTAATACCGACAGCGTCGGTAGTAATGCTATTTTATCTTGCAAGCGCACAGACGATCATGTGTGACGCGTGAGCAGTCTCCAGACAGCGGCAGAGGCAGAGAGAACACCAGCGCGGCACCTGATACCCCTGCTCATCACGGCACACAGGTCGCACGCAGCAGCCTTGACTTACGTCTTCTCCCTTTCGAAATGCTGTCGTACAGAGCGACCCGGTCACGGAATGGCAAGCATACGGCAGGGGGAAGAGTGTGTTTTATTAACTTTGTTCTTGTACTTCCGGCAATCATTGGTTTCAGTGGACACACAGGGAGTCTCTCAGCCGTCTGAGGCAAAAAGTGTAGTTATCTGTTGAGCAAAAAGCCCATTGACTTGGTTTCTCCACGGTGCATTTAACATTTAAAATTAAGATTGGGTTTGCTGGGGAGGGTGGGGTGGTGTATGTGCACCCTGAGTCCCAACACAGAGACAGGCAGATCTCTGAGTTGGAGGCCAGCCTGATCTACATAGTAAGTTGTGGGACAGCCAGGACTACACAGAGAAACTCTGTGTCGAAAAAACAAACAAAGAAAAGTGAGATTTGGGGACTCCAAGATGAAAACAGCCCAGAGGAGTTAGGAGACACAGCTACTTCTAACAAACCAGGACTTGAAATCACTCCAGATGATATAAAATCCAGTCCTGGGAAACTGGAAAGAATTTTCATCTCTTTTTCTGGCTACATGACTTGTTTCCAGAGCGAGAACAATGAGCCATGCGGAGCTCATAGCAAAGGCACCGCCATTGTCTCTGAGAGACCCGTAATTCCCGTCAACTCTGGTGTTTCAAAACAAGCTGGGTTCCCATTGGTTCTGAGAGTTTTGTCTCCATAGGCTGCAGGTTGCACAGGAGATCAGTCTGTAGTCTGGGCGTGACCATTTTGGGGTATCTTAGGGTCAAAGTTATATGTGCAGCTGCCTGGGGTATCAAGTTTTCATGGTGAGGTTGGAGATGGGAAAAGCAATACTGTGTGTATCTTCGTGTGGGGGTGCGGAGGGGTAAGATGGGTCTGGGTGCACAGCCTAGTTTGATCCTTTTGTTTTAAAATATTTATTTATTTTATGTATATACATACACTGTCTTCAGATCCACCAATAGAGGACACCAGATCTCATTACAGATGGTTGTGAGCCACCATGTGGTGGCTGGGAATTGAACTCGGGACCTCCGGAAGAGCAGCCAGTGCTCCTAACCACTAAGCTGTCTGTCCAGCACCCCCCTAGTTTGATCTTGAACCCATGATTCTCTCTCCTCTCTCTGAGGTCTACCCCACCCTATCCAGCACACCATATCCTATAATCAAACTTGTAACGGCCTCTTCAGCCGTAGGGCTCAAAACCACTCACGTACTGTGTCTTCAGCCAGTGGGGAGAAAACACACCGGCTTACTGCCCCAGGCTGGGGGTTGAAGCACGGTGTGTGACTTAGCTCCAGGACGGCAGCGTTTACTGATGCCTACGAGAATGTCAGCTGTCAGTCAAGTTCCTGCAATTTCAGTAAAGCAACCAGGAGCAATGCATAAGCAGCCGGGCATGCTTGTGTACCAGTCGAACCATCCCCGACACTAGAATTTGACATTTTAAAAAGACTTCATTATTACATATGTGTGTGTTTGGCCGGGGAGGTAGGGGGCCTCCTAGAGCTACAGTGCCAAACGTGAGGGGTTGGCTCTCTCCTTCCACCCTCCCCAACACCAGACTTGGGTCCTCAGACTTGATTACTGATCTGATTTTTTTTTCTAAGATAGAGTCTTATTGCTGGCCCTGGCCTAGCAGAGACCCACTCACTCTCTAGACCATGCTGGCCTCAAGCTGGTAGCAGCCACCTCTGAGAGCACCATTGCCACACCCCGCTTAAAATCAGAATTTCATGTGACTTTCAGCTGGAAGGGGGAGGGGCAACGAGGCTGTGGGGGAGGGGAACCAAGTGGAATGCCCTCGGACACATACATATGAAGACGCCACGGCAAAAGTAAAGCCCGTTACTTTTGTATTCTGCTCTTAAAACATTGACTTAATTTTTTTTTAAAAAAATAAACTATTTTCCCCTTTAATTATTTTTTAATTCATTCAACAACCTAAAACACACTCTTAGCCCTTAAGCCATATTTAAAAAAACGGTCAGCGGGTTGGATTTAATTCCTCCGTTGTAGTTCGGTGACTTGAGACAGGGAAAGCCATATTAGAACCGGCACGACAGGCTCGCATGAGTCTGTCAGTGTTATCCGGGGTCGGGTGGTGAAAATTAAAGCCACAGCTTTATTGAAAAATCGGCAAAACACAAAGGTCACTTTAGCAACCATTCATGAAACCATCACCCAGATTCGGCCTGTAGGAAGAGGGTTTCTCCTACTTTTATGTCTACTGTCTCCCGGGGTTGAATTTTATAATTCTAGTTCTTCACTAATGAGAAGCTACCTGATAACAGCGATGAGGAGGAAGAAAGAGGAGAAGGAGAACGGGGCAAGGATGAAGAAGGAGCTATACAGTGAGTGGTCCATTTAAAACACTAGTAAGTATACTTAAGGAGCGAACAGTCTCCTTCTGCGCATGCGGCTGGCCCATCTCTGCAATTCCGTTTGTTCTTGGGGTTTGGGGATCCTCGGGGTGAAGCAGGGGCCAGACCTGCACCTGATTCTCATCCTTTTATTGTCTCTCCCATATCTCAAGTTTCTCCAGGCAGGATACAAAGTCGTGCACATTGTACCTTCCCCACGTCAGGCACAGATGCAGTAACACCTGCCTAGCCCCCAACGCCATCCACAGGAAGCGGGCGATTTTGCAAAGGACTACAGAGAAACCGGTGGCGGTTCCCGTTTGTGAGGAGAAATCTATCTATGCTGGCATCCCTGGAAAGAGGAAGGGGGTGGACGTGCTCAGAAAGAGGCCTCACCCCGCCCTCCTGCCCGCCCCGCCTGCCCCACCCCAACCAGGTTCCAGCCCAAGTCATTTAAAAGGTTATTGGAAAGGTTTCCAAACTGAGGCAGCAGCAGGTGGCCCTCTGACAGAGCGGAGGTGGTGCTTGCTCTCTCTCAGGCAGAGGATGTCCAGGTCAGACGCAGACCCTGGAAAGAATTCGGAGCCCAGTAAGAGCAAGATGAGCCTGGAGCTGAGGCCAACAGCCCCCAGCGACCAGGGCCGCCTCAACGAAGCCTTCCAGGTGAGCAGGGCTGAAAGGGGACCAAGCAGCCTGCTGTCTTCACATCTGGCAAGCTGAGTAAATAGAGCCGTGGGCTCTCTGAGCTGCAGCAAGAATGTTAATTCTTTTATGGGTACGCTTTAAGCCCATTCTTTTTTTTCCGAGTTGGACTCATGTGGGTTGGTAAACCTGAAATGTCTCTTTCAAAGTCTAGTCTCGATCTGGACTTCCCTCCTTAACTCCGGAAACAAACTGCCTTCCTCCCCCGTTCTTGTCCCTGGACTCACAGAGCGTTTCAGGATCTACCCTCGAGTTCCTCCCCAAAACCTGGGCAAGGGAAGGGCAGGCACCCCAGCCTCCCCCCCACCAACCTCTCACCCCGGTGGAGGCTGCAGAAACCCCGGTGGAATGTAGCCCAGAATCCTGCCCAGGACGTCCAATCTATGCAAAGCGTATTCTGAGCCAAGACTGCGGAGTGATTAATACACCTAGTATCGTATGTATCGGGGCTGGGTGCCACAGGTGGCCCGTGAGGGAGGCGGGTCCCTGAGCTGTACCCCGCCTGCCAGGAACCTGGATTTGAGCTGCTCCTTATTGGGCATGCAACATGAGAACTTTGAAACGATAGGGAAGTCTCAGCCACCCTGGGTTTCCTGGGCACTTAATGGGCAGAACATAATCTTTAAATAATAGTACAAAAAGTGGCGAGCAACGGTGCCTGTAGAGCCTGGTCTCCACCATGACTGGTCTTTATTCACAGCAGCGCCCATCCCACAGCTTATAGGTATAAGGGAGCCTGCAAGTTAAACCAATAAAAGACAGGATGACGGGAAGGGGGCAAGGGAGTGTGTAATCTCTACTAGCGTTTTAAATTTCACAGGCGTGGTGTCTCACAAAAAAGAGGCAACGTGTCCACAGGAGTGAACTCCAGGGCATGTGTGCAGTACCATTTATGTGTAGTGTGCACAGTACCATTTGTGTGTAGTGTGCACAGTACCATTTGTGTGTAGTGTGCAGTACCATTTGTGTGTAGTGTGCACAGTACCATTTGTGTGTAGTGTGCAGTACCATTTATGTGTAGTGTGCACAGTACCATTTGTGTGTAGTGTGCACAGTACCATTTACGTGTAGTGTGCACAGTACCATTTATGTGTAGTGTGCAGTACCATTTGTGTGTAGTGTGCAGTACCATTTATGTGTAGTGTGCAGTACCATTTATGTGTAGTGTGCACAGTACCATTTACGTGTATGTGGAGAAGCAACCAGAAAAGACTAGGGGCTGGGGCTTTAGGGTCCCAGTAAATTAATGCAAAGTGATGAGAACTAGTCGGAGAGTTGGTGGGAGTTAAGGGTCGTTGTCTCGAAGTTTATTTGTGAGGACTTGTCTTGGAACCATCTCTGCTGACACCTCTTCTCTGAGTGCACCATGGGAGGGAAACCTGTGGGCTTCGTTAGGAAGAGCAGAAGGGCAGAGGTTGCTTTTTCTTCGATGTCTTAAGCACAGATGCCATCCTGACAAACAGTTCGAGCTGCTCTTTCTGAAGCTTGTTTACCAGGGTTTTGTAGACCCGTATTTATTGGGTAGAATCACAGGTGCCCCCCTTACTATGGTCCGCCCTAAGAGGGAAGGAAAGCCAGTTCAAGGAGACAGTCATAGCTTTTGCCCTCAAGAAGCAGAGCAGGGCAATCACAGGAAGATACAACAGAAAACGCTGGCCAGCGCCAAGTCGGAGCTGAACGCACTGGGGAAGTGAGGCTTCAGGCGGGGCTGCCTGCTGAGAGGAGAAGGGGTTGGCAGAGCAAGAGCGGCAACAGGCTCTACAGGTTAAAGGGCCTAAGAGAGGAATTGGAGTCTGCAGTGGAGGTGGGGCAGGCGTGCAGGGCATGGAGGAGGCTGGTGGCACCCCACAATGTGGCCCGCATGAGCTAACGTGCGTAAGAGGAAGTCTACGGGCAGATTGTTACAGATGCTTCTTGTGACCCTGTTGAAGGATGAGTGTGTGTGGAGACACGGAATGAACTGCTTGCTCCAGAGTGAAGAAGGGTTGGGGTGGGGACAGGGAGGGGTAAGAGATGTTCTCCCTCTGCACTTCTGGTTTTCCTCTGCTAGATTGGATCAGAATGCTGCCTATGGCAAGGTTGTTGAGAAAACCCAACATGTGAATATATTTCCGCCATGGAAAGTTTCAGCTTGGAAGACACTCCTCTTGTTTAGCAAGGGCCTCCAAGAGAAAGGCTGTCGCATGGCAAGGAGTGAGCTCTGCTTGAGGCCTGTTGGTTGGGATTCCAAGCATCTCCATCAAGGGGTAGGTCCACCAGTGAGGCTTAAAGAACGAGGAAGATAGAGGATTGGAAGAAGGGAGCAGAGAGCGCCACCCACCGAGAGAGCCAAGCAGAGTCAGGCAGGAGAGAGCCACAGTCAACCAAAAGTCAAAACGCAGAGAAGTGGGAAGGACCAGACACCACAATCCTCGTGGCCCAGCTCCACACAGCCGATTGCAGGCGAACCCTACCATGCTGTTATCCTTGGCTAACCCTGCCCCACGCGCTGTATCCTTAACCTCCAGCTATGAATACCACACACCATCTGTGCTGCTTTTAAACCTTAGAGCCAGAAGCACAAGGCGCACCCTTGTCTGTCTTTAAACACACAGAATTAGGCAGAATGAAGACGAAGGCTTCCTGCTGGCCTCCATAGCGGTTCTAAGATTTCACTGTGATGTTATGGACGACTCTCCAGTCCCCTGCGGTTGCATTAACGTAAAGTTTCTGTCCCGTACACATTAATGCAAACGGACGTGGCGTTGTCAGGTTGGGGGATTTTCTTGGAGCTTCTAAAACTGCTGTAGAATCGGGCACACTCGTAACACCTTCCCAGAACACCAGAAACAGTTTGCTCTAGGTCATGCTTAGCAGTGGAATCTCTGGGGCACCGAAATAGAGCTATGCTTTTTTTGGTTGCTGCCTTGGTGTTTTGTTTTGTTTTGTTCTTTGGTTTATGGTTTTTTTTTGTTTTGTTTTGTTTTGTTTTGTTTTGTTTTGAGTCAGGATCTCATGTAGCCCAGGCTAGCTCCCTACTCTCCATGTATTTGAGGATGCTGGGATGAGAGGGGTGTAGGCCACAATGCCTGAATTAAGCATCCTAGGGGTCAAAAGCAGAACATCATGCATGCTGAACAAGCACCCCGCCAAGCCCAGATACTTTTGACGTCCACTAATAATGCCAAACTGGCTTCCTACGTGTTCATGCCCATTTAGACCCATCAGAAGGGCGTGAGTTCTTGTTTTCCCTCCATGGCCTCACCAGTTCTCGGTGGCTTTGTGAGTTTGGCCAGTCTGGTGAGTGTGGAGTAATACAGTTCTACAATTATCACTGACCAGGGTTTGGGCTGTTGTGGGGTTTGTTGTTGTCATTATTGTTATCGTTGTTGGTTGTCAGGCAGTTTTGTTGTGGTGAAAAATGTCCTCTCTCCACAGACCTAGACAGTGTAGGCCAGCGGTTAGCAAGAGGTACAAAAGCCAGGTGCCAGCATAAACAGCCTCCCTTTGTGAGTTGAAAGATCTAACCCTAACAGCAGAGAGTGCAGACAAGATGGCTCCTGCCAAGCCTGGTGACTGAGTTTCAGCCATGAGAGAAGTAAAGGGACCCTGGCAAGTTGTCCTCTGTCCTACCCAGGTGACCCTCAGACCCTACAGTTGCTCTGAAGTCGGCTAAGTCATGTGTGACTGTGCCTGTTCATAGTCCCTGCGCTCAGAGGCTGAGGCAGGAGAAGCACAGTCTGAGGCCAGCCTGGGCTACGTGGACTGCCCTCTGTATGGTTCATTGATTGAAGGCTTGCCTGACACACACACACAAGGGCCCCAGTTCCAGGCCCAGCACCACAGACAATGACAAAACACAAACAAAAAGTCAGTTGGGTGGGACCCACTTAGGCAAGGCTTGGAGCAGGACCAGTCGGGAAATTCACCTTGAGTCTGCACATACAGCACAGCTGAGTGACTCAATGAATGGGCTGTGGACCCAGCCAGGCAGGTTTAGAAAGCCTGCTTGGCAGGGATCGCACTGGAGAGGTCACAGGAGAAGTCCTGTCAGGGACGAGGGCTGCAGGAAAGCAGGTGTGCATGAGTTCATGGTCGGGTGGAATCCCAAAGATCAGGGAGGAGGGCCATCACCGTAAGGAGTCAGGGCAGGCTACTCAGGGGGGTTCTCAAAGCTCAGGAGCCTGACTGGAACTGCCTTTCGACTTTCCACACACGATTTAAAATGCAGAAAATGCAGGACGTGACTTGCTTTTGTTGTTTGTTTTGGGTTTGGGTTTGTTTGTGTGTTTGTCTGTTTCTTTGTTTTTCCAGATAGGGGTTTCCCTCTGTAGCCCTGGCTGTCCTTCTGGAACTTAGTTTGTAGACCAGGCTAGCCTTAGAACTCAGGGATCCTCCTGCCTCTGCCCAATGACTTCCACTAAGGGACAGTTTATTAATATCTTTATTCAATCTTTTTCATACATACACATAATGTCTCTTGATCATATCCAAACCCGGCACCCCCTTCCCCAGTTCCCTGCCGCTATAATATGTCAACTTATCCTCTCTCATCTTCCTGTCCGGTTATTTGTTTGTTTTGGTAAAGAAAGGTTTTTATTAAGTGCCTACTGTTTCCTAAAATGGGCCTGAGTGTGCCTTTGCCAACTTACGTCTGGAGAGAAAGAGTCCACTGGACTAAAACCAGAATCACATCCGTGATGCCCTCAGGAGGAGCTCTCGGGCTTAGTCCTCGGTTCAAACACTCCTAAAGTGATTACTTCAGAGAAGAGCCTCCTGATCCTCAGGGATTAGGCCCTAAGCAGAGAACATGGGGCAGAGTGTCCACGTCAACGCCATTGGTCACCTCTTCCCTTGGCACAATGTTTCTATGTTCTGCTGACGCCTACACTTGGATTTCTAAGTCTAGGTACCTCTTTTTTTTTCTTTCCATTTTTCTTTGTCAGACAAACGGTTGCCCAGTTTGTTCTTCTGAAAATGCCGCTGTTTGGTTTCGCTGATGTACTCTATTGCTCTAGCTTCTCTCTTCTGTCTTTGTTCTGCTCTTGGATTTCTCTGCTTCTGTGTCACCCAGGACCTTGCATGTGCTCGAGCGCGTAAGGCATCGCCGGCGGACTCCATCCCTTACCCTTCTAAGCATCCTTTGTCCATCGATTCAGTTTCCTGTTCTTTTCCTAGTTTCTTTCTGTGAAAGGTTAGGTCACAGAGCAAAGATCTTTTTATGACTTATTTTTATTTTATGTGAACGCTTGCATGTATGTCTACACCAGGTACTCCCCTGCCGTCCTCCGAGGACAGAAGAGAGTGTCAGACCCCCTGGAAGTGGGAGCCGCCACATGGGTGCTGGGAGTCCAACCTGATCCTCTGGAAGAGCAGACAGTGCTCTTAACTGCTGAGCCATCTCTCCAGCCCGTGACTTAAGATATTTTTCCTTGTGATACAAGCAATTACACACTCTGAATTTCCCTCCAGCCACTACGTTAGCTTTGTCTTGTAAGTTGTATGTATTTATTTCTAACTTATTTTAAGACAGTGTCTTACTTAGGGTTACTATTGCTATGATAAAACATCGTGGCCAAGAAGCAACTCAGGGAGGAAAGGGTTTGTTCAGCTTACACTGCCACATCACTGTTCATCACTGAGGGAAGTCAGGACTGGAACTCAAGCAGGTCAGGAAGCAGGAGATGATGCAGAGGCCATGGAGGGGTGCTGCTTACTGGCTTGTTCCTCATGACTTGCTCAGCTTGCTTTCTTATACAACCCAGGACCACCAGCCCAGGGGTGTCCCCACTAACAACAGCTGGGCCCTCCCACATCAATCACTAATTAAGAAAATGTCCTACAGGCTTACCAAAGCCTGATTTTTATGGAGGCATTTTCTCAATTGAGGCCCTTTCCTCTCCAGCAACTCTAGCTTGTGCCAAGTCACCATAAATCTAGCCAGAACAGAGTGTCACTGTGATACCCTGTCCGGTCTGAAATTCAGGATGTGCATTAAGCTGGCCTCAAACTCAAAAACCCGCCTACCTCCGCCTCCAAATGCTGAGACTAAAGGCATGTGTCATCATGGCCAGCCATACATTTTTTTTTTTTTTTTTTTTTTTTTTTTTTTTGGTTCTTTTTTTTTGGAGCTGGGGACCCGAACCCAGGGCCTTGCGCCCCTAGGTAAGGGCTCTACCGCTGAGCTAAATCCCCAGCCCCCCAGCCATACATTTCTAGATAGTTCCTTCTCCCCTTTTGAGGAGACAGGGTCTCACATAGCCAAAGCTGCCTTTGAATTTGCCATGCAGCTGAGGGTGGCCTTGAATCCCCTGTCTCAGCCGGGTCCCTGAATCCTGCCCTGTGCTGGAATTACTGGCACGGCAGTCACATCTGTTTTATGGGATGCTGGAGCTGGAGCAGGGCTTGAACCTGCTGAGGAAATGCTCTACCCGCTGAGCTCTGAAGCTGCCTCTCAGTATTCTCTGGAGAATATTCTGGCTGAGAGGCCAGGCTTTTAAAGGCTTGGTTTCCTTCAGCCTTCTGAACACATTTAAATTAGATACTATAACGTGTTTGCCGACTAAGTCCCGACATCAAGTCCTTCCGGGCATTTCCGACTACTGCTCCTTTCCTCAGTGCGAGCCATCACATCCATTTGTGTGTCTCACGACTTTTTTATTTGAAGTTGAGCTTTCAAAACTGTAATGTGGCAGTTTATGAAAACTACTTACGCACTCGTAATTAGAGATTTTTTTGTTTGTTTATTTATTTTGGTTTTGTCTTTGAGACAGGGGCTTCCTTTGTAGCTCCAGTAGGCCTTGAATCTGCGACAAACAGATTAAAGAGTGGCACTTGTCTGGGGAAGCTCCCTCCATGGCTGGCGTCTCCCAGCTTCTCTTTGTGGCTGAGGGAGAAAGTGTTTTCACAAGACTGTCCGTGTCTTAACTGACTCTCCAAGGCGGGATTTAAGAGAGCCTCTTTTTGTAGAGGGAAAAATGCAAGCTGGGGGGTTTTCGAAGGAGTCCGGTGACACAAGGACTTGGCAAGTAGATTGTACAGAAGCACACAGCAGGCAGATCCTCTTGTCAGAAGGTCTCAAGATATCTCAAGATTCCTTGGAAGAAACGCTTATCAGGGTAGGATACAATCAAGGTTGTGTGAGTCAAACTTTATAGAGCAGGGAGCAAGTCAAATTCCAGCAACTGTTAAAAGTGCCTTCAACTGGAATTGTGCAGCAAACAAAAAAGAAGTTACTGCGGCCTTACAACGAGACAGCTCTTCACTTTAACATGGAGGCAAGCTGGGCCATCACATGGATGCTAGGAAGAAAACTGCAGGCCTCTACGAGAACCGCTCTTGCTCTTAGCCGAGCCACTCTCCAGCCCTCAAACCTTTGTTCTTTTACTTTGCTTCTGAGAGCCAAAGCTGACTGACTTAAAGTGCGGCCTACAGATTCAGCAGACGTTTACCGAGCCCTGACGCTGTGCCAGCCATTAGACCAAGAGCCACAAACAGAAGGCCACTGTTTGACTGTCATCAAACAGTGACAAATTAGTACCACTCGTGTGTACAAAAATCTATTCCTGGCATAGAAGGTGCCCTCACCTTGCCTGGGGGAAATCAGGGAGTCACTTCCCACCTGTGCCAAGTGAACATTTTATATACATTTTATATATATTTTAATTCTTCTATTCAATGCACAAACTATGCTGAGATACCATCCCAGGCTAGACAGGGGGAGAGCACTGAGCACAGGATGTTACTGCCAAGCTATTTTCTATGTTGTATCTGGGGTTTTAAGATTTACTTATTTATTAAATATAAGTACACTGTAAATCTTCGGACATACCAGAAGGCATCAGATCTTACTACAAATGGTTGTGAGCCTCCATGTGGTTGCTGGGATTTGAACTCAGGACCTCTGGAAGTGCAGTCAGGTCTCTTAACCACTGAGCCATCTCTCCAGCCCCTCTATGTTGTATTTTATGAAGAATGGGAAGGTAGGAGGGGTGAGACGCTGGAGATGGACAGGGTAGACAAGGGAGGCAGACACAATGCAACCCATGGCCCCCGACGTATCTCAGGGCTGTCTGCTCAGTACAAGATCCTGGTCCCACAGTTCTAAAACCAGTGAAACACTTAAAATTGGATTTCCGTATTCTGTGTACTCAAAAACATGCTAGAATAAACCAGCAAGCCTGGGGATAGTTGGATCTAAAGTAATGGCATGAATTCTCCATGAAGCATGGTCAGAGAGCAGCCTGCTGATGTGAGGTGAGCTCTTTATGCCACGAGAAGGTGTCGTCACAGCCCAAAGGGGGCCAAGATGGGCAAATCCGTGACGTCACACATTAGCCTTACCTCCCCATCTTTGGGAGAATAGCAAAGCCACAGGAGCTGTGGGTTGTGACCCAATACACCACCCAACCCCCAAGCTTCCTTCAGTGTCCTACCTGTCAACTTTATCATTTTAGAGTTTTGTGAGCTTTACAACACTTCAAAGGTTTCTCTCTGTGTGTGGCCTAGTTGTCTTAGGACTAGCTCTATAGACCAGGCTGACCTTGCACTCAGAGATCTGTCTGCCTCTGTCTCCCGCCTACACCACCCACCCACCCCAACACACACACACACACACACACACACACACACACACACACACACACACAACCTGCCAGACTTAAAGGCAAGCACCACAACACCCAACTTAAACATCTCTAACTAAAGTAACCGAATTCAGAGTTTCTATCAAACCTGATTGTGTCAGGGACACTGGGAAAGAGGAAGTTAGAGATCCCCCCGACCTGGTTTGTAGGCTTTGAAAAGAAAAAAGATCTCACCAAGTCACTGGCCTGTACAGGCAAAGCAAAGGGGACAAAGAGGGGAGGGGGTCCTTGGTGACCTGTAACGGATCCAGCAGGGAAGAACGGAGTGATGAGAGTCATCCCGCTTCCTCTTGGCCCATGTGGCCAGTTCCTCATTCCCCATGCAAAGCACAGGCCCTCCCTCACGTCAGAGAAGAGGAGGAAGATCTGGGAGAGCAAGCCAGGGCAGCCCAGGGGGCAGGAAAGCCTGCCTCCAGGTACTGACTGTACCCCATGTGGTGGAGACGTCGCTTGGACAAGCGTCCTCTTGCCAATGGGAAGACAGTGATAAATCTGGAGCAGGAAGCACCACAAATGGGAAAGAGAAAAGCCACACTCTAGGTAAGGTAGGAAAAGCAGAGGTCGTGCAGGCAGACTTGAGTCAGGATATGTGGATCTGCAACCTACAAACACATACACAAGTACACACGCACACGCACGTGTGCACATACATGAGTGCATGCAGGAAGATACACATATACGCACATGTACTATGCACACATGTACACAGACATATGTGTGCACACACATACACAGACACACACACTCCAACACACACAGGCATGTACACACCACTCAAACAAGTTTTCCTAACTTCTCTACTTGAGTCTCATCCGACAGATGTCTCAGCAGTTAAGAGGAGCAGGAACTATTCCTCCAGAGGAGGACCAGGGTCACATTAACCTCCAGTGCCAGGATATCCAAGGCTGCTGGTCTCCGTTGGCACCCACACTGATATGCACATCCCCACAGGCGGATCCACACACATACGCAGTTAAAAATAAAAAGAAATTCTCAGGGAAAAAGCAAACAGGCGAGGGCTGGAGAGATGGCTCGGTGGCTTAAGAGCACTCGTGGCTCTGACAGGAGAGGCGTGTTCAGTTTTCAGCAGGCACGGGGAAGCTCACATCCAACATTCCCTTTCCAGGATATCTGACCTCTGCAGATACCAGGCCCCAAAGCTGGAGCCCCCAGAGGCCCCGCTTCTTGCCACAATGCGCATGGGCAGTGCGTGGAAAGCGCAGACGTCAGCAATGATCTCACACCACTTAGTACGCACTGTTTGGGATCAGAATAAAGTAAGTCAGAAGTCTGAGTGTGAAGTCACGCGCCTCTTGTATCAAACTCTGGGGTCCACTGATGTGAGGCCGGGAAGACGCCGCCCCAAGCCCCATGCTCCCCCACGTGACTCCCCGCAATCCTGAGCTTCGGGTCCAGGCTCTCATAAATGCTCCACCACTAAGATCTGTCCTTAGCCTTCCCCTTTTTACGGGAAACCAGGTCTTAATGCGGTAACAGCGCAGGCCTTGAATGTACAATCCTCCTGCCCCAGCCTCCTGAGCATTACCCAGGGAGAGAGAACTTTGACTGGAAATTTGTTGAATTCCCCTTTTCCCAGGTGTGTCAAGTTGACATCTGAAGCAAACAGTGGCACGCTCGTTTCTACCTACTTATTATTTAGGCAAATGTTTTTCTTAAAATGCTTATGGTATATAAGTGTGTTGTATGTGTTTCTGTTTAGTCTGTATCTATTTAACCAGCAGCCCTTTGATGTGTGAGTACCTGATTTACAAGTTAATTTAGAAACCCCCCACAAAAGAACTATGTTCCAGATGTAACTTGAGTTCAATGTCACTGAATATGCAATGCAGGTAGGCCCCTAACTTATGACCTGTGTTTATTATTTGTTTTTGAAAGAGGAGTGAAGGAGGATAGGGAGAGAGGAAAGACAGAGACAGACAGATGGGCAGACAGAGACAGACAGACAGAGACAAAGAAAGAGAGACTCTCTGCTATGTAGCCCTGGCTGGTCTCGAACTCACTATATAGACAAATCTGCCCTCAAGCCAAATTGTGATAATCATATGTTAATCATTACAGAAGCACCCGCAATTTTATGAACTGTTTCAAGAGAGAAGTTGCAGACTGACAGCGTCTGTGATGACTGCCACTGTCTCTTGGCACCCCCCCTCCCCCATCCACACTTCACCCATGATGTTTTATTCCTGTCTCTCACTGGGGCAAATCACTAAGGCATTACGAAGGCAGTGTATACCTGGGGCCCCAGCCCCTGGAAGGCAGAGATTGGGAAATGGTGTGTCCGTGGCCCATCCTGTTACAGGAGTTTTTAAGGTCTAACCTGGACTTTGCCCGGCCCGACAAGTTACGATTCAGCCTCCTGTCCCCAGTACACCAGTCACCATTTGGTGACAAGCAGAGAAAGGAGACTTATTGGAAAGAAGAGGGAACTGGTCATCTTCAAGGCCCTCCATATGAGGTGCAGGTCTAAGCAAAGGGTGGGGGTTGTGTAATTAAGTGATCCTGGCCACGATGTATTCCTGCCCATCACTCATCCTTGACCTTCCCTGTGTCTGCTCTGGTCAGTTAAGCATGGTGACCTACTGTCAGAACTGTGTGCGATCTCTTCCCACTCTGGCTAGCGGCAGGCTTCCCTGCCCCCAGCGTGAGATTCCTGGAGTATTTTGAATTCTATTAGATAGTCTGAGAGCAGAAGTGTCTCTCTTTAAAATATCTTCTCTACTGCCAGGAAGGTCGAAACCCTGGACTACAGTATAAGATTCTGTTTCGAAAGAAAGAAAGAAAGAAAGAAAGAAAGAAAGAAAGAAAGAAAGAAAGAAAGAAAGAAAGGAAGGAAGGAGGGAGGGGGGGAGGGAGGGAGAATTAGACGACATATAAGCATTCCTAATCACAAACATTTATCAGGAGCCTTAAAGAGAAAAGACTTCCCACCATGATTGGGTGTGGCAGACCAAAAGGATAATTATAAACATGAAAACTCACCTGTAGTTGCCCAGAAGTCCTTGTTTACTTTCTCTCTCCCCAGCATCTGGTGATTTGCTGGTGCCTGTTCCACGTGATAAGCAAGTTATGCTTTTGAAATTACAGATACAGTCAAGTTCATTCCAAGTAGCCTACGACATGGCATCTTGAGGTTGGGGACATAGCTCACTGGTGGGGACACTTGCTTCCCAAGTACAGTGCCCTGGGTTTGATCCCAGCACCATGAGAAAGAAGAGGGGGAAATGAACAGGCACCTTGAATGTCTTGACAGTTGTCGTCACAACTACAATTAAGCAATCAAATATCTGATTTCTGGTGCCAGAACCCCATGCCATAGGAGCCACATACGCCATTCCTTCACCTAGCCACAGGTGCCTCTCCCACGGGTGTACAGTTATTAGTTGCTGGAAGGATGAATGAGAAAACTCAGGACACTTCCAGAACATTCAGGGCTGAGGAAAAAGGGCCCTAGAAGCACAGTAAAGGGAGGAGGCAGTCTGAAGCCAGGAGGAAACACTCGAACTGTGATAGCCATCGGGCAGACAGAGGAAGGGGACAAGGACATTTTAAAGAGGACTAGGGCCTTGTATGACAAAAACTGGATTTAGGGACACAGAAAAACATTGAAACTCAGGAAACAGACGTAAAAGCAGTGAGCTCAAAGAAAAGGCTGACTTCCTCAGCGAGGAAAGGTGACTGGCTACCTAAGGATTCTTGGCCTCAGGATAAAAAGAGTTAATAACAGCGGGAATATTGAAGGTGCACAGGAGGAAGGCTGCACACCCATCTCCTGCTATACCAAAACAACAGAAATTGGGTTAAAATAATAAAGTAACAGAGAGCAGTCTAAAAGGAAAAGAAGAAATTTCCTCACAGTTCTGGAGGCTCAGAAATCTGTGACAGGGGTAGGGGAGAGAACAAGAGAGCGGCCCTCAGAGTCATGGTTATGCTTGTCCAATGTTTTGTCCACTTGTCACCAGTGAAAGTCACCTGGGAAGGGAGACTCTTCACTGAGGAGTTAGATTGCCCTGCAGGCAAGTCTGGGGGACACTTACCTTGACTAATGATTGATGTCAGAGGGCCCAGTCCACTGTAGGGCCTATCCAGACCATGGAGAAGAGGTTCATCAGCTACACGTGGAGAATCACACCGGGGCTTGCCTGAGAGAGGCCTGGCCATACACCTGCTCTCAGGATCAGCTGCCTGGTGCTTGGAGACTTCTCTGGTCCTCTCCCTTCTGATGTATCTTAGACCTTCTGACAGGACTATCTACCTTTACATCACACAGGCTAAATCATACAGGAAATCAGAACCAGGCAGAAGTCATCATATACAACACAAATTATTGGGGAGCACAAAAGTCAACCAACCTTAGGAGAATGGGAGAGCCAGGCATGGCTACGCACTGTCGTCTTAGCACTTGAGAGGAGGAGGCAGGGGATTGTTGTCAGGGAGCATACTAGGAAAGGAACAGACTAACATTGTAAGAAACAGACTAACGTATTTGTATCTTTCTGTAACATCAGACTTTACAGAATAACAATGAATCTGCAAGGTAAGGTATTCAATGGCAACACTGTGGCACACAATGCCGCTTTTCTGGACAGCCCGGCTGCCTGCCTAGTCTGAGTGGACCTGACACAGCACGAGTCACCTGAGAGGAGAGAGCCTCAATTGAGCAACTGCCTCCACGAGACTGCTCCCCTAGGGCATTTTCTTAATTAGTGACTGGGGACAAAGCTGAGCCTATTGTGAGCAGAGCCACACCCGGGCTGGTAGTTCTGAGTTCCACAAGAAAGCAGGTTGAGCAAGCCATGGGAGCAAACCCGTGAGCAGCACCCCTCCACGGCCTCTGCGTCAGCCGCTGACTTCAGGCTCCTGCCCTGCTTGAATTCTTGCCCTGATGTAGAAGTGTAGGCCAAATAAACCTTTCCTCCCTACGTTATTTTTGGTCATGGTGTTTCATCACAGCAACAGTAATCCTTACTAATACGCTTGCCTTATAAGGTAAGCATAGGCTCTTTTTTTTTTTTAAGATTTATTTATTTATTTATTTATTTAATATAAGTACACTGTCGCTGTCTTCAGACACACCAGAAGAGGGCATCAGATCCCATTACAGATGGTTGTGAGCCACCATGTGGTTGCTGGGAATTGAACTCAGGACCTCTGGAAGAGCAGCCAGTGCTCTTAACCACTGAGCCATCTCTCTAACCCAATACAGATCCATTTATTTATTTATTTATTTATTTATTTATTTATTTATTTTTAATTTTTCGAGACAAGGTCTCACCATATAGCCCTGAATGACCTGGAACCCATTACATAGACCTGAATGGTCTAAAAAGCCACCTGTTTCTGAGTACTGGGGTTAAAAATGCGCTGCACCGGGGCCGGCTGTGTTTTACTTTTTATTCCTATGGCTTATGTGTGTTTGTGTGGGCCTGCGTCACAGGAGTGCAGGTGCCCACACTGGCCAGAAGAGGACATCAGGTCCTCTTGAATTACAGGTGTTAGTGAGCCACTGTGTGCGAGCTTGGAATGGAGGTTGGGTCCTTTGCAAGGTCAGCAAGGGCTCTACTGACCCTCTCCGCTACCCTCCTAGCTGGGCTTGCTGTTGCTTGGTTTGGTTTTGGTTTTCACTTGGTTGCTTGGTTTGTTTGGTTTTGTTTTTTGTTTTCTGTTGTTCTTTTGGGTTTTTTTTTTTGTTTTGTTTTGTTTTTTCTTGTTTTGGTTTTGTTTGTTTGGTTGGTTGGCTTATCTATGCAGCTCCAGCTGTCCTGGAACTCACTATGTAGACTAAGCTGGCGTCTACCTGTTTGTTTCCTGAGTCCTGGCACTGAAGGCATGTGCCACCAGGCTCAGCCATTAAGTTCTATTAATGTGTGAAGTTTGCATTGTAAATTTTCCTGTTTATAAATGTACAAGTGAACCCAAAAGCTCATTGTTTGCTCTTTAAAAAAACACTGACCTGATTTATTGTAGAATTATGGTTCTATGTTCTCCATTCTCCATATATGAACTTGGAAAAATATAGGCCTTACCTTATTTCAATATGTTCTAATAACATGATAGCTTTTTTTTTTTTACAGATTTAAAATATAAGGTGGTTGTTTACAAACCAATCTCGTTCCTCTCTGAAAATAATGTTTAAGCTTTTAAAATATATTTTTTAAAGATTTGTTTATTTATTCTATATAAGTACCCTGTCGCTGTCTTCAGACACACCAGAAGAGGGTACCAGACCCCATTACAGATGGTTGTGAGCCACCATGTGGTTGCTGGGATTTGAACTCAGGACCTCTGGAAGAGCAATCAGTGCTCTTAACCACTGAGCCCTGTTTATTTTGTGTGCATTGAGTGTCTTTGCCTGCATGTATGTGTACTGAGTATATGTACTACCTGAGGAGTCCAGAAAAAGGCATCAGCTACCCTGGAACCAATGTTACAGACATCCGTGAGCCATCCCATGGGTGCTGGGGCCTGGCTTAGGCCCTCTGCATGAGCAGTAGGTCCTCTGAACCGCTAAGCCATTTCTTCCTTCTTTTAATTCTTGAAGCTAAAGCAGCTAACATGGGCACATGAATCTGTAGATAAAATTCTCAAGGGTTGCAGTATGCATCCTTAAGTTTGAAAGGGAATCATTTACACACTAATTAAATGGAAGAGAATTAAATATATCTTTAACACGTAGTAAAAGTTGCAAATCATTTGCTAATGGGCGTTATTGACTGCATTATCTGGCAAGAGAAACAGCAGGTTTTAAGATAATTGGAAAGGCGGGGCCATGTATTCATCAGCAGGCAGTGCTGTAAGACACTCGTGTGTGCTTTTGACATACTTTGAATGTGACATTCACCTTGTGCATCTCCTCTTCGTCCACAGTGGTATCTCATACATAATTCTATATTGCTTAGGATATTAATACAGCGCATGAGCTTCTGTGTGAAGATTTGTTTGGGTTTGAAATTATAGTCTTGTGCTGGGCATTACAGACAGCCGCAGCACAGACACTGGTAGAAATCTTTTATTTCTGAAAGTTAAAATCTCTTGCTGCTCCCAAATCCGTATGACCGATACATACTTACCAACTGAAAAGTAGCAAACGCGATCAGCTAGCTAAGTTTGCTTTTCCTTGTTAAAGTAGACTGCCTCTTCATCTACACCCACCCTATTCTATCGTCTGAATCATGGTTATCGTCTTTCATAATTGCCCTGTATTTAAAAAAAGAATTTAAGACAAGTTAGTGGTCTACACCGTGACTGAATGGAGGATTCTGCGACCGTACAACTTTAGCCTCAGCGACGTCATCTGGACGACATCTCAGAAGCGGTCCATAGAGTCTGAATTCAGAGCGTTGGATATTTTTTCCCAGAAAGAACGAGTCAAGACACTGATATCAGGAAAATCAGTGCAGACAGATTTCACTCCGTAATTAGCTTCAGTTTCTCCAGAGGAGAGTGGGCCTTCTGAGGAAGAATGAGGAAACAGGGAGAGGTTCCGGCCCAGTCAGAGGTGTGGACATTGCAAAAAGCAGGAAAGGGTAGGAGGATGTGCTAACCCACAGTTACTTAAGTCCGGCTCCTCCTATGGCCAAGTGGACTTGGCTGCCTTCCCCGCCCCCACATTCCCCACCCCCACACGTTCGCCAAGGGTCTAAGTCAGCTCTGGGCGGAGAAGCTAGGTGGAGACCTCCAGGGGGCAGTGAAAGGGTTTACTAGAGAAAATTAGCTCTCTGGCTGTTCAGGAGTCTGCCTCCTCTGTGCTGTCAGCTCTTAGACGTCACGTTAGTGGTTGTTGAGTCTCTTCCTGTGGGAAAATGTGCAGAGAGACTACGGTTCCTCATAGGTCAAGACAAAGGTCTAAGGCGTAAAGGGCCCTGACCAGAGTCTGGCCTTTGTCGTTAACCACTTCCACATGCTGGAAACCGCACTCCCACCAGAACATGTGCATGCCCACAGCCATCACGTCTAACCTTGCCCTAGTCGGTCAGTCTGGAGTTCCTTTTGGGTTCACAAGAGTGGCTGATTTCTCCTTAGTCACCAGAAAAGCAACAAACAGCACACTTCAGTTCAACAGCGTCAAGTGGGTTGTTTGCGGTTTGTTTGTTTTGTTTTTTTTTTCAAGAGTCCAGAGATATCTTCTACACTAATTCCTTTTCCTGTCACCATGGTCACCATGACATGTTTCCATGTCACAAACGCATTTTAGGCCTATTGGTGGCACACGCCTTTAATCCCTACAGGGAGGTCTGAGCTCAAGGCCAGTCTGGTCTACACGTTCAGTTCTAGGACAGTCAGAGCTACATAGAGACCCTGTACTTTTTTTTTTTTTTTTTTAAGCGGTTTAGGGAAGAGAGGACTTAACCCTGGGGACTCCCAGTGGCAGGAACATCAAACATCAAGGCAGCAAAGGCTTGAAGCAATGCTGGGCTCACTTCTTCCTCTCCCGTACCTCAGAGAGCAGTGCTGCCCTCTCTTACTGTGGGTCTTCCCACCTCAGCTCACCTGGTCAGCATCACCTTCACAGCTCTCCCTGGAAGCTCAGGCAATGCCAGCTCCTGTCAGGCTGACACCACACGAGGCTGGCTTGGTTGTTTCTTTGGTTTCTTGCAGTTACCAGATTCTCCAGTACTTGTGTGTATTTGTTTTCCTCGGCAGTGGCGTCTGGAATAACTCAGGCTAAAGGGAGGGAAAAACAAACAAGCAAGCAAGCCAGCTCTCACCGAAAAGGGGGAGGGGTGGTTTATTCCGGAGACAAATACAAGTGGCCGCAGCCCAGGGACAGAGATTTAAGTTACCCCAAACTCTGTAACAGCTTCCTGAAGTTTTTGTAGTAGCAAAGCAAACGCAGTCACAAATCAACACACTTTCCAAATAAATCGTTGGAGTGTTCTAGCAAGGTGATGGGCAGAGGCAGTTGGGTGGGAGAGGATCACAGTATCTGACATCTTCACCTTTAAGGCAGATCAGTATGTTGGTTCTTCACTGAGGCCAGATTCCTTGTTTATAACTTCCTTGTTTATAAACATAGTTAATTCAGCTTAATTTAGTGTGTGTGAACGTTTGCCTTCTTGTTTGTCTTTGCACACATGCTTGCCGGGTGTTGATGAGATCCAGTAGAGAGCATCAGATCCCTTGGAACCAGAGTTCTAGACAGTTGTGAGGCGCCGTGTGGGTGCTGGGAACTGAACCGCAAGAACAGCCAGTGTTCTTCACCACTGAGCCATTTCTTTTGCTCCCGATCCCCATTCTTTTGACCAAAGATGAAAGCTTCCCCTGAGGTCTCCATCTTTACATATTATACGTGGGAGCTGGAACGCTGGTGAGGGCGCAGTCTACAAGGCCTGGCTAACTGCCCAGTTAGTGTGTTAATTCCTAAGCAGGTTCTGCTCCAAGAGCCCGCTGAAATCAAAGTGGAGCTGGTGGGGCGGGGGCGGGGGCGGGGTGGGGGGTGGAGTCACCTCAGCTGCGCCGCGGTCCCAACAGCTCGGGTGGAGTGGAGCCCCCAAGTGGACAGTGCGCATATAACCAGGACTTACGAATCCCAGTGGGAAAAAGCAACCCTGTTAGAGAAACCACGAAATAGGATTTTAGACAGCTAAGCACAATGTCCAAACCGCTCGCTTCCTGTTTAAGAATCTAAATGATCACAATGTAAACTTCCAGACCATAGTATGGATGGCTCCAGAGGCAAACCCAAGACTTCCCAATGTGCAACTAAGGTGAAGGGGCTCCTGTGCTCACAGATTTGTCCGCTTATAATTGTTCCGTAGATGGCTCAGAGGTTAAGAGCGCTGGGGATCTGGTGCCCTCCTCTGGCCTCCATGGGAACTGCAGACATATATACACGTAGGGGAAGCACCCACACATAAAATACACAACGCATAAATAGATGTTTCAAATAGGATTTAGCTATGTAGCCCTGGCCGTCTTGGAACTTACTTGATAGACCAGGCTGGCCTTGAACTCACAGAAATCCACCTGTCTCTGCCCCTCAGCTGGGATTTTTTTAAAATATAACTATTTCTTAATTTACAGATGCATGAAGCAGATGGGAGGGAAAGACTTCAGTATAGGCACAGCTCATTACACTCCCAGGGACCAAGAGGAGAGAATTCCCACAATGCATTAACCTTCCCCGACCTCGGGGTTTTATTTTATTTTTAACTGTTAATAAGATGTATGTGCACTCTATTAGAAATGTTTTTAACATCTTTTTAAGTTTTATTTATTTTTATGCATATGAGTTTTTTTTAGGTCCCCACAACTCTCCCACTCAGTCGGCGACTGACGAGGTTCTAGATGTTAGGTACAGGGCTGGAGAGATGACTCAGTGGTTAAGAGCACTGACTGAAGACTACTACGGTGTAATATATATAAATATTACTTTTAAAAATTTAAAGGTAGAGAGGTGTCAGTAATCGGCGTAGTAAGTAGAACAATGTTGGCTAATAAGTGGTTAGAAGCTTCTTTTTTATTTCCTAAAGGATTATTTATTTTATGTATGTGAGCACACTGTCACTGTCTTCAGACACACCAGAAGAGGGCACCAGATTCCATTACAGATGGTTGGGAGCCACCATGTGGTTGCTGGGAGTTGAACTCAGGACCTTTGGAAGAGCAGTCAGTGCTCTGAACCGCTGAGCCATCTCTCCAGCCCTTGAAACTTCTTTTACAGACCCACAGTTCCAACCTACAGAGAAAGAGAAGAGCTGGCTGTTTACCACCCACCCCACCCCCACCATAACTCCTATTTCTGTGCCCAAGCTGCAAGGCCACTGGACAAAACAATTGGGAACACGGGGGCGGGGGTGGGGGAGACGTCCAGGGTTCCTCTGTGAGCATGCAAAACAGCGTGCACTTCACCCCCAAATACAACAGCACTTTCCATGTTCGCTGACTTATTCATGCAGCAAAGGTTTCAGATGCTGCCAGCAGGGGGCAACAGAAGGCTGCGGCTTAAAACGGAAAACTAAGGCTCGCTCAGCCAATGAGAAAACTTGAGGGTTCTGCAGACAGCCCGGAAGAACACACTGCTGTGTGAATAAGATGCCTTTAGTTCGGGGTGATATGACCTGCTGAGGGTCGCACGTGTAATCAGGGACCCTGGCTTATTCACTCATGTAATTCAGCTTCCCGGGTCCTGTTGTTTTCAGTTTAGCGTTAAGGAAAATCCATGAACGCAGAGAGAAGTGGAGTCCCCAGGGCTACTGAGTACCACAGTCACGGTTCTGCCGCTTTCCGTTCTCTGTATAATCATACATTTCCTCCCATACCACTACCAGGAATTCTGGGGAGCCCCATCAGAGGTACCACGTGTTACAGGGAAATTGGGGTGCCCTCTTGTGGCCTTAGTCTCCTTACAAGAATTCAAAGATGGGACGGTGGTGCACGCCTCAATCCGGGACTCAGGAGACAGAGGCTGTCAGATCTCTGTTCAAGACCAGCCAGGGCCACATAGTGAGTACAGGCTTCAAAAAAAACAAACAGGAGAAGGAAAAAGGAGGAGGAAGAGGGGAAAGGAAGAAAGGAAGGAGGAAGGAAAAATGGAAGGAAGGAGAGGGAGAAAGGGGAGAGAGAGAGAGAGAGAGAGAGAGAGAGAGAGAGAGAGAGAGACTGAGACTGACTTAAGAACAGACCCACAAGGACGATTTTATTAGAATTTAAAATTAAAACCCCAGGGCAGCAAACTGTACATCGCAGCATCTACCCGAAAGAAAGAAAAGCAGCCCTGGCATCTTTAAGGTGAGCAGCATTTGGGCAAACAGCCACTCTGCCAGAAGGGAACTTCAGAGAAAGAAGCTAGACATGTTAGGGAAACATAGGCAGAAGCACACACACGCGCACACACACCAAAAAAAGGATGGAAAGAAAAACCAAGGTTTTGCTTCTCAAATTTATTCAGAAGCTGCTGCGGGAGCTCTGTGCACGCTGGCGCTAGGGCCAGGAATCCTAGGAAGGACAGGCACACTATCTCATTAAAGGGATAATTATTCCTTCTATAGACTGAGCATGGCTTAAAGGTGGATGGATCTGCCTTCCTGAGGGGTGACTGACCTGCCCAGCTGAAATGTTAGGACCCCAACCTGGTACGGCTGCGTGTATTTCCCTAAGGTGGGAAATGGCTGTTCTTCCTCAGTCTGCGTTGTTCTCATCAGAGCAAAACAAAGCAAGAATCATGTTTCCTTGGGCCGGTGAGTCCCTGTCAGTTCTTTGAACCCGGTGCCTCCTCTGAATGCAGAGGCTCGGCTTCTGCAGCTCTCCGGGACCCTTCCAGGAATCTTTGCGGAAGGACACTTGTGTAGGGCCCTGACGTCGTGTTTTTCACTCTGCTTTTTTTTCCCTAGGATGAAGACCTGGAAGAGCAGAACGCTCCAGGAAACAGCACAGTCAGGAGCAGAGTTGTACAGAGTGGGGAGCAAGGACGGGCCAAACAGGTAGGGCAGGTGTGGAGGATGATCCGGGACCTGTTACCATGGAGAAACTGCGCTGCCTGTGTGGTTAGTGTGTCTGAGGCAGAGCCAGAAAGAAAACTCACGTACCCTACCGTTGAAATTTCACTTCTGCAGAGCAGCCTCAGACTTCCAAGAAAGGGAAATCATCTCAAGGCAAAAGGTCTAGTCGTAGGCAAGCGTGGACCTTCATCCTTGTAGCCCCAGCGACTCAGGGGCAGAGGCAGGAGTCAGGGCTAGCCTGGTGTCAAAGACCAAATACACCAGTGAAAGAGGCAAGCCAGGCGCCCCGCCCTTGGTCCCATCAAGCCTGAATCCTTTAGGGGACCTTAGCTGCAGCGTTTACTGGAATCCTGAAGATGTAGGCTCTAATGCTGGTGAAGGAATGGGCTTGCCAGAGAAAGAGAGAGAGCGAGGGAGGGAGGGAGGGAGGGAGAAAGGAAGGAGGGAGGGAGGGAGAGAGGGAGAGGGGGAGAGGGGAAGAGGAGGAGAAGGGGAGAAGGGGAGAGAGGGAGAGAGAGATACGTGGCCCAGATTTAAGGTGGATCTTCCTACTTCCAAAGACTCAGATTAAAACTGGGCCTTCCCACTTTAATTTAATTAAGATAAAAAAAAAAATCCCACGGTCATAGCCCTGGTGGTAAACTATGGGATTTGTGTGACCATCGGTGGAGTAGGTTCATCTGAGGTAACAGATGGACCACCACTCAGGTGGGTGTGGTCAGGAGAGGATGGGCCGTGAGAGGATGTATGGGAAATCTCCATGTTTACGGCTTATTTTTGCTGCAGTCTCTCTCAAAGGTCTGCTCTTTTTGGTTGTTTCACAAAAGAACAAAGCAAAGCCTTCGATTTCACAGCCATAGCAGGACTGTGCAGCTGAGTAGCAGCTGGGAATGCACAGAGCCCGCGCTGACCGGGAAATGGAGCATAACCTATGATAATGGAGTTGAGGGTGGCCTGCATGTCCATTTTAAAAAGATAAGAGGGAATTAAACAGGGCTGGAGAGATGGCTCAGTGGTTAAGAGCGCTGACTGTTCTTCCAGAGGTCCTGCGTTCAAATCCCAGCAACCACATGGTGGCTCGAAACCATCTATGATGAGATCGGGTACCCTCTTCTGGCCTGCAGGCATACAGGCAGGCGGAACCTTGTATACATAATAAATAAATAAGTCTAAAAGAAAAAAGAAAAGAAAGAACTCCATAGGTGTCTGGTAGCTTGGGATACATTAAGAACATCACAATCATTTAAATTAAATATTTACCAAATCACTGTCAAGCTATATGTCGTCATTGATAAATGGATAAGGAGCTGGAGAGACGGCTCGGCAGTAAGGGACACTGGCTGCTCTTGCTGAGGACCTGCTGGCCATTCCCAGAACCCACATGACAGCTCATAGCCATCCGTAACTGGGCTCCACAGGACCTGATACCCTCTTTTGGCCCCATGGGCAATGCACGCACATAGTACATAAACATACAGGCGAAGCATTTATACACACAAAATAAAAATAAGTAAATCTGTTTTTAAAAGAAGACGTAAAGGGCAGACTCGCCTCTGCCCTGACTGTAGTGCTGGGCCTTGGACTCAGCCTCTTTCCCCATGGTTCAAGCCTCTCTAGTTCTTGAGGACCACTGTGGAAAACACAGGTGACGAAAGACAGAAAGAATAGTGTCTGTCTGACGTGCTATGGGGTCCGCATCCTTGGTATCTTTGGGGATCCGATGTTCTAAGCCCAGAGGATCAAGGGTCATTCTGCATATGTCAGAGAACAGAAGCCGAGCTCCGGGTGTGTTCAGAGCCCACGTGCACCTGAACACTCCTCAGTTATGTACGATGGCAGCTTCACCTGCTGAGGAATTGCAGGATTGAGAGGGGAGCTGTTCTGGAAACAGATAGGTCATGGATATTTGGGCGGAAGCTCATACTGTTTCCAGGAAAAAATTGCCCATGAAAAGTGCCTCTGACACAGACACTTAAGTCATCAGGGCAAGGGCAGTGCTCCCAGGCTAGAGGGCGTGAGTCCCAAGGGAGTCTGTCAGCTCTTGAAGGATGAGGCACGAGCTTACATCTGCAAGCCAAGCCTCAGTTTGGTTTCGGGCTCTGGAAATGGGCAGGTTCCAGGTAAAGGGAGGACAATGCAGCCCTTGCTGTGAACTTCATTTAGCCCTCCCCCCGCCAAAAAAAGCAGAGATGGTGTCTGGTGTTGAGTGATTGCTGCAGAAACTGGAACAAAAAAATCAGAAATGCAAACACGCTTCCTTTTAAAAACAACAACAACAAAAAAAAGCAACCCCCCCTCAAGAAAAAGTGGTGATCGGGAATGCCAAAGGGTGAAAGGAGAACATAAATATGGCCCCAGATTTAATTGTAAAAGAAAAAGAACTGTCCATCCAGTAGAAAACAGATGACCTGTTGCTTGCATAATAATTTAAGAGAGAGTGTTGAACATTCCTTGCCTGAACTCTGAGCAAAGGAGTCCAGAGTTCCTAACGCCCGGGTTCTCATTGTCTTTGCTCCGATGTTTGATCTCCAGGACGACAGGCAGATCACGATTGAGCAGGAGCCTGTAGGACCCAAAGAAGGCACGGAGGAAGAGGGCGAAGATGAACGTCAGAAAGGGTACAGTTCTTAGGCCAATTACAGCCACCCTACCCCGTGTGGGGGTTATCCTGCATTTTGTCTTTTTGTTTTATTCTCTTCCACTCCTCAGTTTTACTACGCTTCCTTAGAAACTGTCACCACCCCCATCACCTCCCACCCAGCCAGCACCCCTTGGAAAAAGCAATGGCCATTTAGGGTAATGGATGCAGTCAATTAGAAACAATGTTGCTCTCAGAACCTCGAATCTATTTCTATACTCAGGACAGTCTTCTCATTAAAGGTATAAATTACCTACTAATGGCTCCAATCCATACATGAGGAGTCAATTTATCTTCCCCATACCTATTAATAGCAATTGATTTCTCAAAATCTACATTAAATCTCAGAAAACTGGTCCGGGGAGACGGCTGCCCAGCGTGATGATCTGACTTCTATCCCCAGGACAGACTTGCGCATCCTATTGAAAGCTGTCCTCTGACGTCCCCATTTGTTTGGTGGCACACGTGTTCACACACATAAATACAAAACAGGGAGGCGTGATAAAAATTTTATAAACTGTCGCCTTTATTATACTGTAGCCTTGAATTAGTCCAAGTTCTTACCATCCCTAAGACAGGAAAGTGGGCAGCTGTGTGTTTGACAGGGTTTGCTCTCCAGCCCAGGCTGACTTTGAACATGCCTCTACCATTCTCTTCTTGCCTGCTCTCAAACCCTGAGGCTGTAAGTGTGAGCCAACCATACCTGGTTGAAGCAATATTGCTCTCTGGGTGTGGGGTGAGTGAAATGAAGGGCAGTCTACTTGAGAGCCTGGAATTTCATGCCGATACCGTATCGTAATATACATGTGCATTTTCTAAATTCCTATGTAAATGTTTTTACTTAAATTTCTATATCTCTAAAGAACTTTTCAAAGGTGTATCTATATTTTTTTTAGTGTATGTGTGTTTTACCTACATGTATGTCTGTGTACCACATATGTACCTGGTGCCAGTGGAGGCCGGAAGAGGGTGTCGGATCCCCAGAGCTGGGACTATTAAATGATCGGGGGCCACCATGTGGGTGCCAGGAAGCTCACCCAGGTGCTCTTCAGGAGTGGTGTGAGCTCCTCGCCGAGCAGCCCCAGTCCCTGAAGAACTTTTATTCTTAGGCATCAGAATAATGTCTCTTAAAAATTAGAATTGGAGGGGCTGGAGAGATGGCTCAGCGGTTAAGAGCACTGGCTGCTCTTCTAGAGGTCCTGAGTTGAATTCCCAGCAACCACATGGTGGCTCACAACCATCTGTAATGGGATCTGATGCCATCTTCCGGTGCATCCTAATAGAGCAACAGTGGACTCACATAAAAATAGATAAATCTTTAAAAATAAAACAGAGTTGGGGTTGAGAGTCTTGACATCTGAGTACCACCAAGAACATTTGCCAGGTTCCACACTTCTTATGAGGCTCTGACCCAGGGCTGAGAAGGTCTCTGGAGGCACCATGCACCCCGAGGTTTCACTAATGGTCACGGCACTGACGCGATCACCCGTGGGTTGTTCAGCCCAGACAACCAAACAAAGCAAGTCTATGCCGGGGCTACAGGGCCAGACTGCTGTGATGAATTACATACTTTCTCTGCTGCTGTAGGGTAAGAGCTGTAGGAGCCAGTGCACAGCAGAGGGGGTCTAGACCAGTGGCTCTTTATCATGGCTGCTTTAAGAACGAAACCAGTGTCTCCTCCTCAACTGAGGATCATGGGCTATTGGCTTTCCTTCTCCTGAATTAGACCCCAAGAAACTTGGTCTTTACCACATTGCAATTCCCCTGATATCTCCTAGGGTGGAGTTTCAGATTCTCAGCACGAATTCTCACGCATCCTTTTAGTCATGAACGTTTCCCATGGTAACAGGGGTATTGTACACCCTGAGGCCTTCCACTCAGAAGCTCTACTCTTCCTGTGGTTGATTGGTTAGTCACTGTTCTCCCCCTCAGGCCTTGGCACACTCATTCGCTGGCCAGTCCAAGTTATGACCAGTGTCCGGCTAAAATGAACGTCCCATTTCTGCTCGGGGACATGGCTTCAGAAACATGTTTGTCGCTGCTTTACATGGCCTAACCATGGCCTCACACGCCAGGTACTTCATGTTGGGGTATCCGCCTCTGTGACCTGTTTGCTTTCGTGTTGCAGGTTCTTGGAAAGGAAGTATGATACGGTTTGTGAGTTTTGTAGAAAGCACAGAGTCATTCTCCAGCACACCATCTGGGCAGTTTTACTGACAGGTAAATACCGAAGGGGAGTGGGAAGACTGTTGCCTTTCCTTGGGGTCTTTTAAGAGTTACTTTCTGTAGAAGGAAAGAAATCTCCCTTCCTTGGATCTCACAGACTCACCCAGAGCAGTGGTGGAGTCCATCAAAAAACCCTGGAGGGTTGGTTGGGGATTTAGCTCAGTGGTTGAGCGCTTGCCTAGCGAGCGCAAGGCCCTGGGTTCGGTCCCCAGCTCCGAAAAAAAGAAAAAAGAAAAAAAAAAAAAAACCCTGGAGGGAAAACCTAACAAGCCTGTTTGTCCCTGCCTTGTTTATGAGACCAACCAGCCATTTTTTTAAAGTCACTTACTGTCTTCATTCATTTTCTGTTGCTGTAAATGAATACTGCAGGCTGAGTCACAGATGTTTACTTAGGCCCTGGAACAGGAGATGTCTAAGACCAAGACCATTGTCAAAGGCCCTCTACTCCATCAAAACACAGAGGAGGGTCTTTGAAACACTAAATAACCCAGGCTAACCCATGTCTTTATTTATCCATCCTTTTATGAAGTCACTAGTAACATCATGGCATCCCCGACCTCAGGACCTCATCCAATCACAATTATCTCCTCAAAGCCCCACCTCTGCTCCTATCACAATACGAATGTGGGGATTAAGTTTCCAAAACACAAACTTCAGAGGGATACATTCAAACCATACCATCACCCTACTCGTGGGGCTCATGGGAAGAAAACACCTTGGCTGATGCAAATCCAGCCTCCTTGGGCAACTGGCAGACTTCCCAATGACACAAAGTTAAACACAAATGAACATTAGTTGTGGGAGTGAATACAGGGTAAGACCTGGACCTTCTAGCCCAGACTTTAGCCTACAGGCACATGAGAATGTACCCCAATTTTTTTCCTCTGTCTTCTCAAAGCAAAGGGCTTCAAAGCCCAGTGTATGAAAACAAAAACAAAACAAAATAAACATTGGCTGTAAAATGTGAACCTTCCCACTCAAGCCCATAGACCTTTGAATAAGAAGGCGGCGTTGCCAAAGCCAAGAGTGCTGTTGATGCTCAACAGCTGGAAAAGCGACATCGAGGCTGGCCATCATCCCTCTAGGAGGCCACGGTGTCTCAGGTCTGGCTCTACTGGATTGTCAATGTTGCCACTGTAACAGAAATACAATCACAGATAGTGTGTAAGTAGAAATGCGTGTCTGCGTTGCAATTCTACTTGAGTGGAGGACACACGTACACACAAGTCAATGCAATGAGCTGCACACCTCCCTAGTAACTTATCCTGTAGGCTACAGTTTGCTAACTTTGTAGAGTAAGAAGCCTTTCTTCCTGTTCTTTCTTTCTTTCCTTCTTTCTTTCTTTCTTTCTCTCTCTCTTTCTTCCTTCCTTCCTATCTTTCTCTCTTTACTGTTTAAGACGGTGTCTCACTGTATATCTCCTGGTGTCCTGGAACTCACCATGCAGATCAGGCTGGCTTTGAACTCACAGAGATATGCCAGTCTCTGTCTCCCAAGTGCTGGAAATAAAGGTGTGCACTACCATGCCTGGTATTCTTACCCTAGACTGTGTTCGTTGAATGCAGGCAAGGGACCAAGTGTCAGAATGCAGAACTTAGAAAATACTTAAGAGAAAGAAAGGGGGGGTGGGGATTTAGCTCAGTGGTAGAGCGCTCGCCTAGCAAGCGCAAGGCCCTGAGTTTGGTCCCCAGCTCCAAAAAAAAAGAAAAAAGAAAAAAAAAGAGAGAGAGGGGGGAGGGAGAGAGGGAGGAAGGAAGGAAAGAAGGAAGGAAAGAAGGAAGGAAGACAGCATCCTTTTCTCCGTCCTGGTGAAATCTTAGGGACTTCTTTGAAAGAAAAGCAAAAGGCTCAGCTAGAGAAGTGGGTGCCCACACCAAGCACCCCTGCCTCCAGCAAGTGCCTGACTAAGCCTCCCCTTGTCCAAGTCAGACCCAAGCCGGAAGCCCAGATCCACTGGTCCGGTGATAACAAACATCTGAATTTGCCTCCCGGACAGGTTTCCTGGCCCTGGTGATTGCAGCCTGTGCACTAAATTTCCACCGAGCCCTTCCCCTTTTTGTGATCACCTTGGTGACCATCTTCTTCGTCGTCTGGGATCGCTTGATGGCCAAATACGAACAGCGAATCGATGATGTCCTGTCTCCCGGCAAAAGGCTGCTTGAGAGGCATTGGTTCTGGCTGAAATGGTAAATACCAATTTTCCCCTGCTGCAGGGGATGGGATGTTGGCTGTCTCCAACGCTGTTCCAAAAGTGTGTTCTAAACTCCCGTCCTCGTTTATGGGATACTGATGCTAGAAATAACCTCAAAAGCGATCCGTTATGGTGCCTCCATTTTACAAACCAGAAATGAGACCAGGATGAGATAATGAATCACTTAAAATTATTCAAGTGTCACACGAAGCCCCTTAGCTCAGGTGCTGGTTAAAGCCCAAGACAACCCACCCACCTGCATGTCTGTGTGACAAAGACGCCCAGATACTGAGATATAGGATAAGAACACAGGACAATGCAGTGTTTTAGTCATGCAGGGGTGGCTTTAGCTCTTCCGACCTGGTCAGTGCCAAGAGATCGTTATCAATCAGTAATGTCTGTCCTGGCCCAGGTCAGAGAACAGCACAAGATGCCACCTGGTTTCAGTGCTGACTTAAAGGTTGGTTCACACAAGTACAAGACAGCAAGGGTCGCTCACAGTGTGAGTTTGCGGGCTTTTCTCTACCTTTTGTCTTTTTATACAGTGATGCCATAATCTCACTTTGCAAAATGGAAATCATGGACTATATTTGATACAGTCGAATGTTTTATTTCACTTGTTTATTATCATTAGTCTGTTTATCATTATTTTTTAAAGATTTATTTATTTTATATATATGAGGAGAAGCCTAAGGTATCTCTCAAAGATCCTTTAAACACAGACCAGACATCCCCGTAGAAACACCCACTCTCCTACCTGATGCGCATGTGCGTAACCTTGGACTTGAGGGTGGGAGCTAGGATTTTGTAAGAGGGTCAGATGTCAGCGAAGGCCACCGCTGTCTGAAGCTGGTTCTGGGGTGTGTCATAAGCCTCATTACAATATTCAAATTGGCCAAAAAAAGAACACGCCCCCTCCTTCTGTCCTCACAGGGTGGTCTGGTGCTCACTGATCTTGGCGATCATTCTCTGGCTGGCTCTAGACACCGCCAGGCTGGGCCAACAGCAGCTGATATCCTTTGGTGGGCTCGTCATGTATATTGTTCTGCTATTCCTGTTTTCCAAGCATCCGACCCGAGTAAGTACAGACCGACCGCGGGAGGAGGGGAAACCAGGACTGCAGTTGCTGTAAAAGAATCTAACTATGCAGAATTTCCACCTCGTTCGAGGCCTTGAGGTGCGAGGGTGCTTGTCGGGGGTTGCTTTTATTCCTAGTAGTAAAGCATTCCTCGTGTGCACTCGGGGTTCCATTACAAACACATGGGAAATCATTCCTTTGGCCTGTATTCCCACATGGTTAGTTACTAGCATTTTATACTCAATCCCATGCTACTTTAGATTTGATACAGGAACTTATAGATCCCAGGCTGGCCTCAAATTCGCTCAAGGATGACCTCGAACTTCCGGTCCTCCTGCTTCCTAAGTGCTGGAATTCTAAGCAAGGGCAACTGTGCTCGGTTAAGGGGGGTGCTGTAGGGCTTTGCACGAGCTAACCAAGTCCTCCGCCGAGCTGTATCTCCAGCCTTCAGTCCTGTATCGTATGAAGATTCCATTTAGATTTGGGCTTTTTCATTCTCAGATTTGTCCTGTTACACTCTTGGCCCTTTGCGTCGGATTCTCTTCCTCCACCGCCCCCTCAACCCCCCTTATCAGCCTGCAGCCCATGAGATGGGCACGGGTTCTGAGACTGAAGCTATTGTCTGCGAATCCCGATGGCCAGCTGAGGCAGCCCCTTCTGGCTAAGAGGGTGACCCACGGAGAAAGCATTAACCAGAGACCAACTTGACCTCCTGATACAATGGAAATTATTTGCCCCGTTCAGATCAACAAACCCTGAGATTTTAAGCCATTCGTTTCTGCTCTGAGGTTAGACGCAGAGGACAGTGCATCCCTCCTATCTCTTAGGTCTTCACTCAAGGTCATAGGCTCCCTTCACTTGTGGAACAGGAGCCCCTCAACTGAGCCGGATTTCATCTAATTCTCTTATAAATTGTCAGATAAACAGCCTTTGAGCACAGAAAAATCAATTTCCAGCTTTCCATTCCCAAGTGGAGAGATAATTTTACGGGGAACATTTGCAACATGACCAGGTTTTTTGTAGCCAATTCTCTGGGTCCCGGTCATTCGTGAGGACTTTGGGGTTATCTAGTTTTCTCAGCTTTTCCACTCAGGTTTATAAAGAATAAGCTCAAACCTGATTTTTTTTTTAACAGTTTGGGATCTATCTAAAAGCTCTCTGGGGTCTCCCCTTGGAGTGAGTGGTGTGTGGGTGGTGAATGCAGACCCTTGCAGCTGCCCATGGTGCTGAGAATGAGTGACTGAGTACCCGGATATTTTTAACATCTCCTTTAAGGCTCAGAGAGCACCATGGAAGAGCAGCAGCAGAACGTAAAATACAACCACTGTGTGGTGTCTACTTGCATGGGGTCTTAGTTTCACTTCCTGATGCTTTGATAAAATACCCTGACTAAACCAGCTTAAGGAAGAAATGGCTCATTTGTCCGTGATTCCAGGGTGTAGTCCATCACCACAGGTGAATTAAAGTGGCGGTGGGAGCGTGAATCACTCAGGCATGTTATTCCCAGTCTCGATCGAGCGTGACAAATTGGTGCATTTGTGCTTGAACTCTGTTCCCTTTTCCTCGCCACAGTTCAGGAACTGCTGTGTAGGGAATGGTGCCACCCACAGTCCACAATCATCCCACTTCAATGTAATAAAGGGAATCCCTAAGAAATGCAACCACAGGTCGACCTGGTCTAGATAACCCTTCATTGAGACCCAAGTACTGGTAAATTTGGAGAGGGGCAGAGTCGTCGTCTTCCGTTGTGCAGCCATTTCCAAACCCACCAGACTCCAGCCCAAAAGCCCCCGGCACACAGAGGACCCTGTTTATGAAATAAAACAAACAGAAATCTGAGAGATTTGTAAGGAAAAAGAGGGTAGGCAAGGCTAGGAGGGAGATAAGCAAGGATAGGGAGGGAGGGTGATCAGCGTGATTATATACACATGTATGAAATTGTCAAAGGATAAATTAAATTAGGAAAAATCCTCTGGTGCTGTCTGCTTGGGCTTCCCTAGGGACATGTGTGAATGTTCCCAAGGGATCAGCGCCCCCTTGGAAGTCTATGGTCACCGTTAACTTCCTAGTGAGGTAACTATAATCAAGAGGGGTCTGTCTCGGTTTCTGAGAGCTTAGTCCCCGAGTGCCCAGCGTTACTCTGAGTTTTGCCCATTTTAGCAGCATTACGGTGTTTGAGTTACCACGGTATTTCATGGTCTCCATCTTTCTCCCCAGGTTTACTGGAGGCCTGTCTTTTGGGGAATTGGACTGCAGTTTCTTCTTGGGCTCTTAATTATAAGGACTAGGCCTGGATTTGTTGCTTTTGATTGGATGGGGAAACAAGTTCAGGTAAGTGGGTCAGATGAAAGCTGGTGGGCTGACAGGAAGGTCGGGTGTTCACAACCAGCTTTGGCTACAACCTGAGGCTCATTAGACCTTGGCTCAAAAATAAATAAAAAGGATTCTTTGTTTTTCTTGTACTTTTAACATTTGGATGTAGCCCTCGGGACATCTTAAACGTGGGTGGTTCATCTATAATACTGTACCCTAATTTTACTCCCATGGCACTAATTAGGCTAATTAGGCTTGCTGCTTTGCTGCATCTGTCAGACATGCTCATCTAGGTAGTCAGCTAAGCTTGCCACTGCCCTCTAGCCATGTCACCCATTGGGCCACATCTTTATCCCTACGACCCCATCATCCTGCCCAAGCGGTGCCACACTTCAGAGGTGGCTCCCCCGAAACAGAGGAAGAGCTTCTGTCTGCAGCTCGTGGTAACTAGGGTCATCCCTGTCTAGCAGACTGGACGTCAGAAATGGCAGGAAGTCTGCCTGAAGGGATGATTTAAACAGAGGTTCGTGACGTCCATAACTTCCCAAGTTCTGCTTAATGGGTTTGCTAGTGTTTATCCATCCTTCCTGTGGTTCATGGCATGTGACGAGCTCGCTCTCTCTCTCTCTCTCTCTCTCTCTCTCTCTCTCTCTCTCTCTCTCTCTCAGACTTTTCTGGGCTACACTGATGCTGGAGCCCAGTTTGTCTTTGGAGAAAAGTATACAGACCACTTCTTTGCATTTAAGGTAAGTCCGGACTCTTTTTTTCTATGCCCGCCTATCAAAATGAAAAGAACCCTAATGCCCAGGCACAACGCGTGTCTAAGGGTCTTTATTACTAACAGATTTTTCTAAGTTAGGTCTTGCACAAATTGTCCTGGCATCTTGCCTCTGACCTGTTAAGCTAAGGGACACTGGGGAAGGGTGAGGCAGGGCAGGGCTGGCTCTGAGGAGGGACCCGGAATATCTGCTGTGGGCGTCCCATTTCAACGACTGCGTCCCATCTCTTTTCTTGGTTTGCCTTATTTAGTGGGTATGAGCATTTTGTTTGTGTAGATGTATATGCATCCCGTTCGTACAATAGCCACAGAGGCCAAAGGGGAGCTTTAAATCTTGTCAAACTGGAGTTATAGTAAGACTGATGTGTTTATACAAAGATAAAAAGAGAGTATGTTCCGGGTTTCCGTACCAATGTTGTGTTGATAGAAAAATAAAGAGAGGAGTTTATTAGGGCATAGGGAGGGGAGTTAAGAGGGTAGTAGGGCAGAGCGAGAGCGAGAGAGTGAGATCGCGCGCGAGAAGACGAGAAGAGAATAGTAGAGGCCGGCCATGAGCACATGGAGAGAAGGAGGGAGGCCATGAGCACGTGAAGAGAAGAGTGGAGGGGAACGAGTAGAGAAGGGACAAAGGGAGAAGAGGGGAAAAGCAAGAGAGCAAGCAGCCCCTTTTATAGCATACCTGGCTGTTGCCAGGCAACTGTGAGGGTGGAGCTTAGACAGAATGCTAACACAGTTGCAGGTGTGATACAGGCGGCTGTGAGCTGCCATTGTAGGTGCTGGTTACCAGACTCAGGTCTGCTGCAGGAGCAGCAAGTGCTCTTAATCACTGAGCCGGTTCTGCAGCCTGTGACTTCCTCTGACCTTAACTACCTTCTGAAGACGCCGTCACCATTGCATCTGATATTTTAACACCCACCATGTGGGCTTTTGGAGACACACTCAAACCAACGCAATAGAGAACTTAAGAGTTAGAGGTTGTCTGTCTGCTGGGTGGATGGTGCAGTCTTCCGTCCAGAGGGACTTCGCTTCTGTTACAATGTTGCTAGGTGCAGAAAGGAGGTGGAGGGGAAGCCTATAGGAAGCTCACAGTACTGTTGACCCTGACCAGTGCCCATGCTTATGCCCCACCCACAGATCCTTCCCATTGTGGTTTTCTTCAGCACCGTGATGTCTATGCTCTATTATCTGGGACTGATGCAGTGGATCATCAGAAAGGTACTGGGGTGCAGGGCGCTCCGGGGCCCATGCAGTTAGTTCAGGTTCAATCCAAACACCTTGATTCAGGTATTCGCACCACACCTGCCTCTCTCTACAGATTCTCCTCTACCGCCATCTAAGTCCTTAGATCCCAACCCACGATCCTTCCAGTACCCATAGCAAGACTTTTACCTCAGGAGCCTCCAAAGTGGCTTGGATTTGCAACCCAGTGGATATCTCCGTGAAACCACAGAAGTTACTTCTGCAGTGAAGGGACAGGGGATCAGATGCCTGTCCAGAGAAACAGCACTGTTTCCATAATCACAGCTTCCCGAGGAGTACCCAAGACCCTCCTTTTCTCGAAGGCAGTACGGAAATAGGAACAAGAAGTTGCTTCTGGTTGGGGATTTAGCTCAGTGGTAGAGCGCTTGCCTAGCAAGCACAAGGCCCTGGGTTTGGTCCCCAGCTCCAGGGGAAAAAAAAAAAAAAAGAAGTTTCTTCTGCTCTGGAGAGAGTTCTGTAGGCATAAGATATTTTGAAGGGTTTTGCAACCCCATAAGGACAACAATACCAGCCAATCATAGCTCCTAGGGACTAAACCGCCATCCAAAGAGTACACATGGATAGACCCATGGCTCCAGCTGCATATGTAGCAGAGGATGGCCTTGCTGGGCACCAGTGGAAAAAGCCCTTTGCTATATGAGTGGTTCTTTGCTGACTCTGTCCTTTTCTTCCTTGTAGGTTGGGTGGCTAATGCTTGTCACTATGGGGTCATCTCCCATTGAGTCCGTAGTAGCTGCTGGCAACATATTTGTTGGGCAAGTAAGTTGTAATGAGAGAGAGCGAGCAAAGCAAAACACTTGCTGGTGGGGATGCTCTCTTTCCAAACGGGTGGCAAGGAGCCTGTGGATGCATTATCTCTTTAGGATAGAGTGAAGGGTATAAAATAAGAAATTCCTAGTACTGTGTGTGCATGTGTGTGCATACATGTGAGTGAGTGTGCATGTGTGCACATGCATTCATGTGTATATGTATATTCATACATGTGAATGAGCATGTGTGTGTATGCCTGTGTGCTCGTGTGTGTGCATGCATGTATGCATACATGTGAGCATATGGGTGTGCATGTACATGTGTGTGCATGTGTGCACATGTGTTTGTGCACATGTGTATGCATCTATGTGTGTATGCACGTGCATATGTGTGTGCATGCATATGTGTGTGCATGAATACATGTGCACATACATGTGAGCATGTATATGTGTGTGTGCATGCGTGCATTTGTGTGTCTAGAAAAAAAGGGATAAGGTAGGGGAGGGAGGTTATGTTAATATGGAACTGAGTTATTGAAAGCTCAGAGAAAGAACACCACCATTCTGTCAAGTCACAGGGCATCTCATGCACACATTCTCCAAAACCTCCTCTCCATTATTGAGGCCTTTGGTCAACTCAGCAGAGGCTAGCAGCCATTCAGCTCAAATGGTCACCCTGTCTTCAAGCTGCAGATAGGGAATAGGGTACCTCACATGCTTTACGGCAATGCCGGTGACAACAAAGGAGACAAAGAAAGCTATCCCACTAAGAGTCCTGCAGGCACAGACACATGCCTTGTCCAGCCTCATCAGCTGCCACTCCTCTGAGCTTGCAGAAATGCTTTCAGATGCTTTTCTTCTCATGACAGATAAGCTTGTAGGTTACCGCATCACTTCCCTAATACGTTGGATGGATACACACCCTTTTGCTTGAGGCCCATTCGAGCAGAGAAAGGTGATCCCTCAAAACTGGAACCACCCTAAGAATGCACAGGTCGGGAATGCAATGCTTGGGGACACACAGCTTCAGGGGAAACAATTGCCCGATAAGGCCAGCAACCCTGCCCCAAGAAAGTGGACTCAAACCACATTCACGCCACAGAAAAACACATGGCCCCAAATCCCAGGCTTACGCTGAGCCCGAAGCAGTCTTTGGTGTGTACAGTGATAATGCTTCCTTCCCTAGGAGTTGAAATTATAATAATTATAGTCATAAAATCTCTCTGGACTAATTAAGGCACCGTCTCTAGATGATTGCTGGTACCCGCAGGGTAAAAGGTCTCACATGCCGGGTTCCTATTCAGTTTATAAATTGAGGCTCAACACATTTAATCTCACAGAACAATTAGGCATAACGAGCAGAAGATTGTAAGATTGCACGCATGTGTCTGTGGCCCTCGATCTGATATTTAATATGCCCAAAGTGCTGCTATTATCAATGGAGAGCCCCACATCTTGAGCTGCCCGCCCACCCTCCCTAATGAGCCTCGAGCCTGTTCCACTATACCCTGGCCGCTATGAAAGGGCCTGTGGGTGCCTCTCCTAGTCTTTGTGCTGTAACGGTCTCCATTTCCACACGACATGTACGGGTCTGTCAAGGCAGAAGATGAACGCTCGCAGCAGTCTAGCAATCCTGTTCATAAGTCCAGACTACCAGGTGGAGTTACTCAGCTAACTCTCAGGGGAGAGTTTCAAGTCCTCATCGCATCCAGCCCAAAGCTAGGTTGAGGACTGTTTAAACAGCCTCAAATATCACGGATTTACCCAGGACTATAAAAACTCGCTGATGAGAGTTCACTTTGGTGTTTCCATTGGGGGTGGGGAGACTCCAGGAGTTGGTACCAGAACTAACGAGAAAGCTGTCAAAGTACAGACGGGGAAGTGGGGGGAGGGAGGGCACCCTCAGAGTTTCCGATTCCAGTTGGAGACTTTCCATTTCCAGAGGTGAAATTTCCAGGGCTTGCCTTTCCTGGGACCGACAGACATGGTCTGAGAGTCACTCTGACAAATGCATTAGGGACCACGGCGTTGAGCATTTAAAAGGTAGCATGTATTCTTTGTCTCCAGACAGAGTCTCCACTACTGGTTCAACCATATTTACCACACGTCACCAAGTCAGAACTGCACACCATCATGACAGCTGGTTTTGCCACGATTGCTGGGAGCGTGTTGGGCGCGTACATCTCTTTTGGGGTAAGAGGGTCAAAGTCGATTCAGTCTCCCACTTCCTGTTTCTGGTTTCTTTTTTTCCTTCTTGTTGCTGATGGGAAGTGACACTTTCGAGCATGGCAAACGGAGCCCACCGTGGCTTTGGCATTTGCAATAGTAACCTAGGGAATCTGAGAGCTTTGAGTCCAGATTCCTGCCACCGTCGTGTAATTCTATCCAACCACAACACAGTGGTGGTCCATGAACAAGGTTACTTTGCCTGAAAACTTCAATCTGTGTGTGTGTGGAAAAGCAGAACCTACTATTGACATAAGCAAAGATGGTGTAAACCAAGGGTCAGCCAACTGTGGCTAATGAGCCAAATCCAGACCCTACTGGATCTTTGTGGAAGGTTTTGTTGGAAACTAGACAACCCTGTGCTTTTTGTCTTGTGTGTGTCGAGTAGTTCGGCCAACCGAGCTAAGGCCTGACTCTTGGGAAAGAAGCGGTGATCAAGAGCAGTGGGTCGCAAACCTTTACCCATTAGGGCCACCTGGAAAGGGGTTGTTTTGGTTCACATGAATCTTGTTAAAGGTCCTGATTTTCTGGCCCACACCCGTGTGTAATTAAACAAGAATTTCATGGAATGAGACCTAGCCATCTGTAGCATGAAATATTAAAAGAAAAATAAAAAACAAAAAACCAGGCTATCACCAGCTAGGCACGGACCGGCAGCCTCGGTCTGTTTCCAGCCAGGCAGACATGCTGAGACCGCATTCTTTCCTTTTAGCCAAAGCCTGTCCCACCAAGGCTGGCTCTGACTCAGCTCCAGAATTGCTCTCTCCACCCTGCTTGCTAAGCTCCCACGGCTGGCTGGGGCGCACTTCGCTGCAAACCCACGCTCTGCCGCGGTTACCTTTCTCTGGAACCCAGTTGAGTCGCCTCGTGAAGGAAAACACCACACGTTCTTAGCTTAGAATCAGCAGATAACCCAATCGCTGGGTGCAGAAGCTAGCATCCTAATCCCTCCAACTACTCTAAGTTAGAAATCTTCCGGTGGTGGATCCACCACTCAAACGAACAGCCTCCGGCTTCCTACATTGTGAGCGCCTCACTCGAGCAGTCCAAAAGCAAATTTCTTTCTCCTGCGTTTGTTCCCTCTTCCGCTTCCCAACCCGGAAGTTGCGCCTCCTCACCCAGTGATTGGTTTCCTGCCCCGTAGGTAGGAATGCTGCCTTCATCGATGAGCTAGGCGTGACAGGAATGGGGTGGGGAACACACCTAATCAGGAGTCTCTAAGATAGAGTATGGCCTAGGTAGTCCAACAATGGCTGTCTTACACCAAAGGGCTATGAATGCAATGGCTGTTCAGTCCTTAGGGCTGGCTGTCTCAGCAGTCCGAATCTGATATTGGAGCCGGATGAAGTAGGTTGTAGTACCAACGCAGAGAGGGCACAGCAGCAGGATAGGTGGACTCGCCATTGGAAGTGGGGGCAAGGGGGGAGGGGCCTGGTGGGGGGGCCGGACAAGCAGGGAGGGAGGGGGCAAACAGAGAGGGTGGGGGCAGGCAGGGAGAAAGTCAAGTTTGTTTCATGTTATTTCAAACATGCTGCCACCAGAAACTGAGGTCCACAGTGTGAACCCTTTCTCTTTCAAACAATCTAATCAAAAAAAGTCCCACCCAGGAGTGCCCTGGGCTTGGGTTTTAGTTGATCCTAGGTACAGTCAAGTTGACGACCAAGATTAGCCATCACCGTAGTGGGGAAAATCCAGAATAATCCAACTACGAGGGTGGGTAAGAAATGGTGGGTAGAAATAGTTTACATCTAAAGGGACAGTGGGTGGATTAATGTTGTGTAAAGACAGGAAGGGTTCCTGGGTGGGAAGAGTGGGGACCATCCGTCTCTGCTTGGGCCGTGCTCCTTCCACCTCGCGTACCCCATCTGCACGGAGGATGTGACAATTATGGATTGTAGGGACCAGTGGATGATCAGAGAGACAACAGAGGGGTTGAGAAGTCTTTGAAAGTTCTTACAATGCAGGATTAATTCTCATCCCGGATAATCATAGATTGAGGATCTATGCTTCTCCCAAGGGGGTAGTCAGGTGACTTGAATTCCTGCCTTGTCCTCTGACTGGGCTCCTGGAATGGTCTTCCCAGCCTCTGCACTGGATCAGCCCCTTCCTTCTTCACTGCTGCAGGTGTCATCTACACATTTGCTCACCGCCTCTGTCATGTCGGCGCCCGCAGCCCTGGCTGTGGCCAAACTCTTTTGGCCTGAAACAGAGAAACCCAAAATAACCCTCAAGAATGCCATGAAAATGGAAAATGGGTAGGTATTGCCTAATTAACAACCGTACAGGCCGGGAGGCCAGAATCGGGCTTTGATCACGGGAAGAAAGCACAGACGGTTGTGGCCTTAGAATGCCTCACATTTAACTCCCCAGTGAGCTCTTAGATTTTGCCTGGGAAACGAAGTCAACCCCCCCCCCTTTAGTGCCCATGAAAGCCTTTCTTTTTTTGGGGGGGGGTTCTTTTTTTCTTCCTAGGCAAGCGCTCTACCACTGAGCTAAATCCCCAACCCCCATGAAAGCCTTTCTAAACACCTCTTCCTTATGAAGTGCTTCTTGATAAACACACGCACTGTTCGCTGAGCCCAGCTTTAAGACTATCGGAAAGTTTCAGAATGGATGTTCCCAGGTTCCCTCATGGGATTAAAAAGGCAGCTTCGTTTTCTTCCACTCTGTGAAAAAGAAATAAAAACCTCAGAGGGATTTCAGGAGTGAGACCCGTAAGATATGAATTATGTCACACAATTTAACGAATGTGCGGCCTCATTCATGTGGAAATACTCATGACTGGGAGCGGAGTGTGAAGACAGCTTGTGGAAGGGACGAGGTGAAAGGCAGGCGTCCGAAACTCAGAAACCTAAAATCAAAACCGCTCTGAAACCCGAAAAGTCTTTCACTTCCATGTCGATGCCACAAGCGGGAAAACCCAGGCCGCTCAGCTTTGTTCTATACACAGATTATTAAAAAGTCGTCTAGGGCAGCAGGAGGGGTCTGCAGGTAAAGTCATTCACCGTACAAGGTGAGAGACCTGTGTCTGAGCCCAGAAGTCACTTAAAGGTGCAGAAGAGAAGTGGCTCCATGAAGTTGTCCCGTGCCCTCGGCCCATTCACCCTCACCACATACATCATGCTCACACACGCACACGGTGATAGCAAATCAACATTTAAAATGTTGCATAAAAAAATATGTCACAGGTTTTGCATATTAGGTGCATATGAAATATTAGTTAATCATCATTGAATTCTAATCCTTACCCCTCCTCCCACAGGACTTCTTTTTTTTAATTAATTAATTTATTTTTATATAGGTACACTGTAGCTGTCTTCAGACACACCAGATTACAGATGGTTGTGAGCAACCATGTGGTTGCTGGGGTTTGAACTCATGACCTCTGGAAGAGCAGTCAGTGCTCTTAACCAGTGAGCCATCTCTCCAGCCCAGGACTTCTTGTTATGTATTTCTGCAACTATTCCAAACACCAAACTAGGAAACGCTTTTGGTCTGGGTAATTGGGATGGAGGTTAGGTAGCATCCTGAAGGTTCTACTTACAGAGTCAGGAACCATGAAGATTTGCTTGGTGTGTATAGGTCAGGTGTGTTATGTAAGGATGCAGCTGTGTAGGGAAATAGTAAAGAAATGGGGTTTGGGGGGCTTAGATTTTAGGGATGGACCTCTCAGATGAGAGGGGTTCGTGGGGGACCAGAGAGGAGCACACCGTGGGGTTCAGTCCTTAGTGAAGCGGTGGTGATGTGGGTTTCCTTTCAACTGCTAGTTGGTAGTCCCGGGAGATTTTATCAACAGTCCCTGGCAGGTAACTACTTTTGAAATAGTAGTTAAACGTAATATGGTTTTGTCACTTCTTAGGGTTTTTTTTATTATTATTATTATAAATGTACCCAATGGAGTAGAGGTGGGAGTGGATGCTTAGCACCCAAAGCCCAGGATTCAGCCTCCACCAAGAGAAAGGTACCACAGCAGTGGGCTCCACATCCCCACAGCCAAGCATCCACGATCATAAGCCCATCAAATTTTGAGGCTGTAAGAGACTGCGTACTCTGACCAAGGGATGTGGCTAAGGGTCCACCCCTTACCGAGTCACTATGATTAGCTCATTGCTATGCCGTAGTTCCAGAGATACTGTCTTAGTTAGGGTTTTGACTGCTGTGAGCAGACACCATGATCAAGACAACTTTTTTTTTTTTTTTTTTAAAGATTTATTTATTATATAGAAGTACACTGTAGCTGTCTTCAGACACCAGAAGAGGGCATCAGATCTCCTTACAGATGGTTATGAGCCACCATGTGGTTGCTGGGATTTGAACTCAGGACCTCTGGAAGAGCAGTCAATGCTCTTAACCACTAAGCCATCTCTCCAGCCCCCTCAAGGCAACTCTTATAAGGACAACATTTAACTGGGGCTGGCTTACAGGTTCAGAGGTTCAGTCCATTATCATCAAGGCAGGAGCATGGCAGCATCCAGGCTGGCATGGTGCAGGAGGAGCTGAGAGTTCTACACCTTCATCTGAAGGCTGCTAGTGGAAGACTGATGTCCAGGCAGCTAGGGCTAGGGTATTAGAGTCCACGCCCACAGCGACACACCCACTCCAACAAGGCCACACCCACTCCAAGGCCACACCCACTCCAAGGCCACACCTCCAAATAATGCCACTCCCTGGGCCAAGCACATGCAAACCACCGCAGATATTCCTTGGTAATTGTAGAATTCCCATTTTTTGATGTAGTGATTCGCGGAATCTCCTGGAGGCGGCCACGCAGGGTGCATCTTCGTCCATCCCCCTGGTGGCAAACATCGCTGCAAATCTGATCGCCTTCCTGGCCTTGCTTTCCTTTGTGAACTCCGCTCTGTCTTGGTTTGGAAGCATGTTCGACTACCCACAGCTGAGTTTCGAGGTATGGCTCTACCTTGTTTTGTTTCTGAACTACCTTCATTTGAAGACACGTTTAGAAGCCAGGTATGGTGGCTTACCTTTAAATCCCATCACTTAGGAGGCCGAGATAGGGTTGCCAGAGTCCCAGGCCAACGTGGGCTACAGAGTAAGCCTTTCCTAGTCAGCCGTGTTGTGCTCTCTCACACACTATAGAGGCATCTAAATTGCTGCCCCACCATTCCCCCAAAGCAATCATTCTTTCCTGACCTCTTCCCAAAAATATAAGCTACTTCCAACCCAATTCCTGTTTTAGTCTGTGCTATGACAGAACACTGGATCGGGAAGCCTTATAAAGATAAAAGGTTTATTTAACTTGCCACTCTGCAAGCTTAAAATCCAGTCGGGGGATTATACATGGCGAGGATCACACGCAGTCCTGTGCACCACAGACAAGAGAAAAGGGCACATTCAAAATGAATGGAGGTGGGGGACCCATGCCACTGACCTTGTTTAAACACTCAAATTAGTCCATTCCACAGAGAACTAATGCGATACCACAGGAAAGACATTCGTTGATTTTAAGGCTCGAGTACCCGTTGACATCACCACATGAGAATCAAGCCTTAAGACCAATTTGTTGAGGACCAACCGTACATCCCTGATACATAAAGATGGGCAACTGAAGATGGGTTCCTTGCGCCCAGAAGAGCAGGACCAACTCTGTCACTGAGGGGATGTGGCAGAATTTGAGGCAATCGCTGTTTAATGAGTGTCACCACCTCTGTCCCTTGCAGCTCATCTGTTCTTACATCTTCATGCCCTTCTCCTTCATGATGGGAGTTGACTGGCAAGACAGCTTTATGGTCGCCAAACTCATAGGCTACAAGACGTTCTTCAATGAATTTGTGGCTTATGAACACCTCTCAAAATTCATCAATTTGAGGAAAGCGGCTGGGCCCAAATTTGTGAATGGCGTGCAGCAATATATGTCAGTACGTATAGTTCTTCATGTCTATATTCTATATGTTATATAATTCTTACCACATAGATACACTGTGACTTGGTATGCAGTAATACATGTCAGTAGTGTAATTCTTATCACATAGATACACTGTGAATTGGTGTGCAGCAGTATATGTCAGTAAGTGTAATTCTTATCACATAGATACACTATGAATTGGTGTGCAGCAGTATATGTCAGTAAGTGTAATTCTTATCACATAGATACATTGTGACTTGGTGTGCAGTAATATATGTCACTAAGTGTAATTCTTAGTACATAGATACACTGTGACTTGGTGTGCAGTAATATATGTCAGTAAGTGTAATTCTTATCACATAGATACACTGTGACTTGTTCCTCTGTCTGCCTGGAGCTTGAATGATGGCAGGACAGAACAATCCAAGCACTTGCTCGTATAGAGCTCATGACGAGCACAGCATAATCTTCAGTCATGTTCTCTTGACTGAGTGATATTTGTGTGGAGGAAGAGAGAAAGGGGGAGAGAGTGGGTGAAACTTAAAGACTGAAGTAGACACAGACCTAGGGTCGCATGAGCTGGGACATCAGTGCACAAAGATTTATCAGCTACCTCTGTGCCTGAGGCCCTGTGCTCGTCACCCAAGGTAAGCAATTTAAGATGAGGAAGGTTCATCTTGGCTCATGACCCACTGGCCTTGTTGCTTTCTGTACAAAGCAGTTCATCAAAGTGGACCCAAATAACAGAGTAGGACTATTCACCACAGAGTAGCTGAGGAGTAGAGGGAAGGAGGAGGAGGGGACAGCGTCCCAATGTCCCCTTCAAGAATGTGGTCCTAAATTCTTTTCCTGGGCTTGACTTCCTGTCCTAGTTTGCTTTCCTGTTGCTGTAATTAAACACCATGACCAAAAGCAACTGGTAAAAGAAAAGGTTTATTCCAGTTTATACTTACAGGAAAGTTCATTACTGAGAGAAGCCAAGGGAGGGAACATGGAGACAGAGACCAAGGAGGAACACTTCTTGCCAGCTTGTACACAGGCTCTCATTCAGCTACCATTGTTTACACAGCCCAGGCCCATCTGCATAGGAATGGAACCACACAGAGTGGGCTGAACCTTCCTACATCCATAAGCAATGGAGAAAATACCCCACAAACCTGCTGCGGGTCAACTGCTGTAGGCAATTCTTCAGTCGAGGGCCTGTCTTCCCAGGCAAGGGTGTGTCAAGTTGAAAAGATTAGACTTCACACCTCCTGAAGTCTGTCACCTCCCACCTCAGTACAGAGGTCTTGGGAGGATATTCAGGGGCCAGATATGACAGGTCTTACCTTCTCGGAGCCGACAGCTGATCACGAAGGCCTCCCCTAGCATCGTGAGTTCTAAGAAACGGACTGCCTGTCACTCTGAGCCTCTCCATCGAAATTTAACGAGGCACAGTTGCTACCTGTAAGGGAGGAGGGACAATAAAACGCTTCTTTCTGTGATCAGGAACCTTGGGGCGGTCACCCTATAATCATGCCAAGAGGCACTCATGCCACCTTAGGCTTTGATGGACCAAGGAGCTTAGTTTGGGTGGAGACACGTTTGTAGCTGAATCTCCAGTTCACTTCCCTCTGAAGATCAGAACTGTCTCCCAAAGAAACTAAGAGAAACAGACGTTTCTAACCATCCCTGTCCCTCTCTGAAATGACCCATTAGTGTCCCCAGCTTTGAAGCACACTGCCCAGTATTGAGACACTCGCCCCAGAGGTCACCCCTTAGCTCCTGGACTCCCAGAGACCAAACATAAGACTACTGTAAGTGAGGTCACCTCCCCCAAGAAAATCTGCACGTGAGTGATTTTATGGTCGGGGGCACCGCGCCCCAGAAATCTGCTAGGAACAGACCCTGTGGGTCTTCTGCCCTCACTGTTCATCTTTCAGGAAACAACAGTAGGGACTCGGCCAACTGTCTCCACGGTTTGGATGCCACCTAAGCCAGTTTGTTTCCCTGCCCAGAGCAAACAACAGGCTAAATTAGCTGACGAGTTTTCTGTTTGCCCATTGCCAGGAGAAAGTGCTCTTTTGTTAATGAGGGAAGCAAGCTGCCAGTTCTGGCAATACTAGTTGCTTCTCCGAAAAGCATGTTGGGAAGGAGAAGCCCCAACTGCAGAGATGATCCTGTTTGGGATCGAGCCCAGCGGAAGGCAGGCACACAGGGTACACGTGGAAACAGCTCAGCGGCCTCTGCTATTGTTGAGTGGCGGGGGGAAGAGCAACTTACGCCAAATTTCCGAGCATCTTGGCTTGCACACAGGAGACTATTATCTTCCTAGCTCAGCCCGCCTTGTTCCACCCGGCCGGCGATCGTTTACATTGGGGGCAAAAGAAAGTGGCGTTGTTCCAGCTTCCTTTTCTACTTCTGCTAAAACCGTACACAGCCATGACTGCACACACGTCCCCCCAGGTCCCCATCAGGTCACAGCTTCGTGGGCTGTGCCCGTTGAAGCGTCAGGTGTCTCCTATGGGGGTCTGGGTTGGGTGCTGCATATTTTCTTCAGTCAGGTTTGTTCGGGGGGCCTTTCAGGACGAGGGTCAGTCTGGAAACCCACTGTTCAGACAGTGCGGAGTAACTCAGAGCAGCCTTAAGCTTGACCTCAGCCAAACCTTTGCCAGACTGGCTGTGCCCACTGAATCCGCAGAAACCTCTGTGCTCAGTCCTTCAGCCCAAGCAACACTCATCAGACTGTGCAGCCCGTGTAACCCCCCTCCCCGCCCTGTGCAGCCTGTGTGGCCCCCCATAAGTAGGAGCAGAGCCCCCCTCCCCTGCCACACACATCCCTCTGCTAACTCACTGTTTTCCCAACACCCCAGAAATGACACCCACTTTTACATTTCCAAACGGGCACCCCCCACATTCCCATGCATTGTCCCAGCTGACGAACAAAGGCGGGCAGGCAGGATGGCCGACTGTAAGGAAGCTCCTGTGACTGCTCAGAGCTTCCTGTTTACTGAGATAACCAACTTCCCTCATGGCCCTTAAAAGACTATGTCCTCTGCCCTCCCCTACATGCCCCCCACACGAAGACCTATAGGCAGCTAATGAGCCCCCCCCCATTGTAGATGTATCAATCAGTTTTCATCATTGTTACAAAATCCGTGAGATGAATCAAAGGTTCCCAGGAACTGCTGTGGAGGGTGGGTTCTCCACCACCGCTTTCAGGCCAGCGTGTGGACTCTGCCAGTTCACCAGAAGCGAGTATCAAGCATAACGGCAATGCACACGCATCCCACATGCTCTAAATCCTGCGCATACTTAGTATATATAGTACACAGTTCCTTCCTTCTTTATTTTAGTTCTTTCGTTCACTGACAAAAATACCTAAAGTAAACCAACTTAAGAAAGCTTTCTTTTGGCTCCCTGTTTAGTGGTTGGCACTTGCCTGGTGACAGATGTTGAGCACACGTTTATTGCCCGCTTGTTTGCCTTTTGCCGCAATGTATCTAAAAACCCGGGCAGTAGTCTAATTGTTGAATTATAGCAGCTCTTTATATATTCTAAGTCCTTTGTCAGACACGCATAATGTAAGCCTTTGCTGGGGCCAACTTCTTATCTCCAGCAAATAGTACTGTGCTTGGTATAAGACGGCAGTGATCAAGTCACATGCAATATTAGATGTGATGAGTGGGCAGGAGGTAGCCTCTTTAGATGTCAAGGTCGCTAACTCCTAGTGCATGGGAAATTGGTCCTTAAATATACAGTCCTCTTTCCGCAGTCCCTCAACGTCTAAGCGCACAAGGGAGTCCCCGATGGTTATCTGATAGTTGATTGTGTGCCTGTTTATCGGCATTAATTCTGTAGCCAGCGAAGATTTCTGGAGGTACATCAGATCGTGTACAGATCGCTGTTTTATCTTGCTTCCAGATTCGCTCGGAGACCATCGCAACTTACGCCCTCTGTGGTTTTGCCAATTTCGGTTCCCTAGGAATAGTGATCGGTGGACTTAGTAAGTGAAAAGAACCCCCCTTGACACCAGACTTTTGCAAGTCCTTCCTGCTCTGAAATGCTGTGTCAGGGAAAATGGCTCCTCGACAGTAGTTAAGTCCTCTAAGGTCCACGTTTTATCCCTGCCCCGGAGTGCCATTTTCCTGCATACACGTAAAAACCCAAGACAAATACATACGAGCATCCACTCCTCCCAAGCCAATGATAACATCGGCCACTTGGTACCAATGCCCATAACAGGCATCTGAAGGAAAAGGCTGGGGCCCATGGAAGTTCACTGTAGAAGATGCTGCCATCGATTACTGATGTCTGCCTTGGGTAGAGGCATAGATGGGGGCAGCTAACTTAGACATCATCTCATCTGATTGATTCTTCCCAGTAACCCATTGGCTTTTGCTGTGTTCCCTCTTTTCAATTGACCGGGAGTTCAGTCACCAAAGTATTATCAGAAGCTACAGATATGGGTCTCTAACCAACCTAATCTCAAATGCCTCTCTCTCTTCCAGCATCCATAGCTCCGTCCAGAAAGCGAGACATTGCCTCAGGAGCCATGAGAGCCCTGATTGCTGGGACCATTGCCTGCTTCATGACAGCCTGCATCGCTGGTACACCATCCATCCCTCCTGTCCCGGGCGCCCACGGGACGGAGTCTCTCAGGGAGGCAGGCTTCCAAGCTGCACATGTACCATATGCTGCAGCAGAAGCTGAGAGTCAGAGCCGGGCTCAACACGCCGTGGAGTGGGATGTGTGGGATGGGGTGGAGAAGCTGAGAACAGAAGGAGAGTTCTGAGATTTCGTTAAATTATGACAATAAACGGCACTCTGTTCCTTTCCAGGCATGCTCTCTGACACCCCGGTGGCTATCAACTGCTACCATGTTCTAGAGAGCAGCAAAGTACTCAGCAACACAACTGAAGTAGCGTCTTGCTGTCAAGACCTGTTCAACAGGTAGCTTTCTGGTCTCTTAGTAATGGTCAAATCTAACCGTTGTGTACTTTTCCTGGGGGGTGACGATCAGGCTTCCTTACAGAAGTGTGGGTGGCCCCCAAATGGGCGTGTCAGTGAAAAATCTCACACAACACTGACGGCTGCGTCACAGAGTCCCCCCGTAGCCAGCCTTCCATCTGCTGCATATTCTAGACCCTTCCAAAGTCACATGCAGTTCAGAGGTCGGAAGTGGTAGGGGTGATCCCAGGGTAAGGCCTCTCGACCTTCCTCACCCATCTTCTTGTAGAGAAGGCGAATTGCTCCCTTATCGTTGCCATAGGCCTGGCTGTCACAGCATTAGGTCACTTATTTGGTTGCCATGACTACTGGGCCAAGCCTACCTCTGCTCCATGATGGACAGGCGGATAGGGTGGTCATGTTGTATTTGGAGCAAACAGCCACACTACGATCCCAGTACGAAGACCATATCCGTTTATTTTCATTACCCGCCCCCCCCAACCCCCAATCCCCTAACTGTTGGCCCTGTGAGAAAACTCACGGCCTTTCTTACAACCTTGCAACCTACCTTTTCAGGTCATACTAGAAAGCGAGAAGCTAAAACACTTTTCTAGGCTGCTCATGAGTGTGTAGTGTGAACCCCTCTGCGTCACGCACTTGTGAACGAGCTCACTTAAACCTTGTGGTCACCGTGTAGGTTGGGCACAGCTCCAGTTTTCCTCTGCTTTGCACGTGACACAATGAAGCCTTAAGGAGACTTTGTCTACTCAAGTAGTATTAGCCCCAGCAGGCCTGTGCACAAAGCCAATGTCCTTAATTACTGCTGCTAGAACCTCCCTTTGGGCTGGCCTGGGTCCCTGGTCCTAGTGGCCTCAGGGGAGATATGTAGCGTAGTATTCATTGCAGAGTAAAGTAGAGCAGCCTCGAGGGACAGCCGTGGATAACGGCCAACCTATATTTTTAGATAAGCGTTGTATTGGTGCTATTGTTTAAAGCCCTTTCCTGGGGAGTGTTTTCCTGTGCAGGTGATTGGCAGGCCTGTTTAGATCCGGAACAATGCTTTGTTCTTCACAGAAAGCCTTCAACAGCTACAAATGTTAGGGGTTTCCCGGGCAGTTTACAATATCCCAGGGGCACAGAGAGGACTCAGATCCCAGTCAAGGCCTCAGAGAATGTGTAACAGAACAGACAGATAGCAGCAGGGTCTAGGCTACCCGTGATCCCTGCCAGCCATCTCCCTCTGGTTTCTATTTGCAAAATCAGCACCTTCACTCCACCTGTCCTTATTCGTGTACGAATTAATATTATTTTTTAGATTTTGGGTTTGTTGTATGTATTAAGTATGTATAAGCATAGGGTTGGGCATTTAGCTCAGTGGTAGAGCGCTTGCCTAGGAAGCGCAAGGCCCTGGGTTCGGTCCCCATCTCCAGAAAAAAAAAAAAAAAAAAAAAAAAAATTCATGTATAAGCATGTATTTCTGTGCACTGAGTGCATGCAGTACCCCTAGAGGCCAGAAGAGGGCACTAGATCACCAAGGATTGGAGTTACAGACAGTTGGGAGCGTCTCTGTGGGTCAAGGGAATTGAACCTGGGTCCTCTAGGACAACCGGTGCTCTTAACTGCTTAGTCATCTCTTCAGCCCGTGTACACATGCCTTTTTGTTTGTTGTTTGTTGTTTTTATAAGAATTAGTTCTACCCTGTCATTGATTGCTATTCTGAAAGAAACAGGGGGAGTCCTCAAGGCCACTCAAAATTTGAGAACCAAAACTAACTAACCACCAGGAGTCTGTCTCAAACTCACCTATCCAGACTGGGAACAAGGGAGTTTCCTGTCCTGTACCATTTCCGGTGCACCCTCGTCTACTTCCCTCCTGCTCCCATCTAAGGCCCAACTAATGAGTTCCTTCTGCCTCCACCAGCACTGTTGCCAAGGGACCAAATGACATCCTCCCAGGAGAGAACTTCAGCCTCTACGCTTTGAAGAGCTGCTGCAACCTGCTGAAACCACCAACGCTGAACTGCGGTTGGATCCCTAACATACCGTGATCTCAGCCATGTACCCGGTGGGATTCTGTGCGCAGATGCTGGATTTCCTGCTCCCGAGGGGATAGATAACTCCATCCTGGACTCGGACTTAATGGCAAAGGAGGGACGAAGTGAGGAGTGAGTCCTCCCAAGCTACAGCATCTCCCTTCCCCTTTCTCTCCTTAGCCCATCCTCTCTCCATGGAGAATTCCTAGGAGGATGTCCCAAGCTGAGGTGTGTGACCCTAAGTCCCAACAAAATTTTCTGACTTTATATTTTCAAGGCATTTCACATATATATATACATATGTGTGTGTGTGTAAATACACACACAAATATACATACATGTCTGTATGTATATACACGCACACATATATACACACATACACACACATATATATTCATACCATATATATTCATACATATACTTGTAGCATGTATATATATGGTAGTTCCCAGCAACTGGGATGGATGGATGGGTAGATAGATAGATAGATAGATAGATAGATAGATAGATAGATAGACAGATAGATAGATAGTGTGTGTGTGTGTTATGATAGTTCCCAGCAACTGGGATGGATGGATGGATGGATAGATAGATAGATAGATAGATAGATAGATAGATAGATAGATAGATAGATAGATAGATAGATAGATAGAGTGTGTATGTGTGTGTGTGTGTGTGTTATGGTAGTTCCCAGCAACTGGGATGGATAGATAGATAGATAGATAGATAGATAGATAGATAGATAGATAGATAGTGTGTGTGTGTGTGTGTGTGTGTGTGTGTGTGTGTGTGTGTGTGTGTGTGTGTATGGTATGGTAGTTCCCAATAGTTGGGCTCTGACTCAGCCGTCCCCTTGTATGGTGTTCCCAGTATACCAGAGCAATGTGATATAAACTCATCTCAGGCAAGGTCATCCCACCCTCACTCAGGGTCACCTGAAATACCTTCAACTGGAATCGCCTGTGAACGAGGGCTATTCTACAATGACCCACTCACTGGCCCCCCTCCAGATGTTTCTCATAAATCAAGAGTCCTTTGGAAAAGCCTGCAGGCCATACATAGGAAAACCAATACTTAAGTCGGTAAAGGTAGAGACTTGCAAGTAGCCAGCTTCCGTGAGCCTATGCTGCAGAGACTCCCCGAAGACTCCCCGCTAACGTCAACACCTTCGAGCCTCTTACGGAAACGTTTGAAGTGCTCAGCTTCAAGATTCTCCGTCTCATCAACTTCAGAGACCTGCAGTCAGCCCCGTCTTTTTAAAGTTAATGTTTTTTTTTTTAATGAATATCTTTCATTTGTTCTTTGACAGTTTTACACATGTGTATATTGTACTTTGACCACACCTACCCCCAACTCCTGCTGCCCCCCACCCTCCTAGACACCCCTCAGCTTGCCTTCACCTCATGTTCCTGTCCTCTTCTGTTTTGTACCTTACTGAGTCTAGGGTTGCCTGCCACGAGGTTGCCTGGTGCTGTTGGCTTGCTGGTGACAAGCGGCCATCTCTACAGTGAGCTCATGAGGGCAGAGTCTATGTCCTGTCCAGAAGACAGCATCTCACAGTTCTTCCCCAGCCCCTGGCTCTCATATTCTGTCTTCCCCATCTTGGGCCCTGTTCCCTGTGCCTCAGGAGAGTTGATATAAATGTCCGGTTTGGGGCTGAGCACTCTAGTCATGTATCCTCACGCTGACCGGCCGTGAGTCTCTGCATCGCTGAAGTGGGGCTTAATCGTGTCCGTTTTCAGTACCCCAGCTAAAGAAGCAGCCCCTATGCGGGCTGACCTTAGGGAAACATGCAGAAACCGTAGGATAGCTCTTAACTTGTCTGCTAGGAGCCGGATTTGGTGGCATTACTCCTGTATTCCAGCTCTTGGCAGCCAGGACAGGGAGGCTATGAGCTCAAAACCCGGGATAGGAATCATAGCCAGACTGTGTTTCCAAGCAACAGCAGCCAAACTTCAATCCACATTTCCACTCTGTGCTGTGAGTCAGAGGAAGTCCTGTGGCAGGCGGGTGTCTGTGGCCATACGTGAACTCTCCGGTCACAACAGGAAAGCAGTGGACACTCTGAAGAAGTAATCCAATAGACTACCGATGTGCCTGACATTCCCAAGACTCTGTCACCGGGTGGACTGTGTATATGGGCCTGTTGATGTACAGTTATGTTATATTCTTGATAGGATTGTAAAACATTAATCCTTGGTCAAAAAAGCCACGTAAGGGCCAACCATGAAGGAAACTCAATGCCCACTGGGGCAGGGATGGCTTTCATTGGCTCTCCCGTCAATCAGCAAAGACACCAGCATCCCAAGTGCTCACTGGGCATCGATGGCTCTGAGGGTTATCAGGAGAACGCACTTTAATGAAGTCGGTCGGTATCCACGGTGCAGAGACCACACTGTCTGAGGAAAACCTGAGAAAACCTGAGGAAAACAGTGAGAGGAAGAGACTCAGTGGGGAAAGGGTTATGCAGTTAGATGTTGTATTCTATCTCCCCTTCTGACCATGCAAAAGAGCAATTAAAAAGTCATCTACATATAAATAGTTGGGGTCCTGTGTTGGTTTTGCGTTATGTTTAGTGGTGTAGGGGGAAGGGTTGGGTATCCAAAGGACTTTCTGTCCCTGGTCAACAGATCAAGGTCTTCCTAATTTTCTATTATTTGCATCAATCTTTCTCAGTCTTTATACTTTAGGAAAACCCATTTGTGTGCCCTTGTAAAGAAGGTTTCATTACAGCCTATGGTACAACACCAGGAGCGCCAATTCTTCACATGTTGGCTCTTTCTTGTCTTCTATAGCTACTATCTTCTCTCTTTTTATTTTAGTATGTGAGTACACTGTTGCTGTCCTCAGACACACCAGAAGAGGGCATCGGACCCCATTACAGATGGTTGTGAGCCACCATGTGGTTGCTGGGATTTGAGCTCAGGACCTCTGGAAGAGCAGTCAGTGCTCTTAACCACTGAGCCATCTCTCCAGCCTCTCTGATGCTTTTTAACTCTCTGGGTTTTTTTTTTCCCCTACTATATTCTCTTCCTGAGAATCCCTGACGGAACCTCTTTGCTGATTCTAGCATGCCTGTCCTTGTTCATTCTGGTTCTTGGTTCTCTGAATGGTCTCTTCCCCGGAGGCCTGTCAGCTTGCATCAAGGGAAGCAGTTATGACTGTTTGCAGAAAAGTTTTTTCTCTTTAGTTTGTAAAACTAGACATTTAACTTTCCTTTTTTTTTTTTTTTTTTGTTCTTTTTTTTTTTGAGCTGGGGACCAACCCAGGGCCTTTGGCAAGTGCTCTACCACTGAGCTAAATCCCCAACCCCAACTTTCCCTTTTCTTTATGCCTGGATGCGTGTGTGTGTGTTGCACTATACAAATGATTTCATGCCAAAGAGGGGAAGAAGTTAGACATTCCCCACAATTTGGATCTTGATTACTTCCCAAAGGTCTGTGTATTGAAGGCTTGGTCTACAGTCTGTGTTGCCTCTGGGAAGTAGCAGACATTTTAAGAGGCAGAGCCCACTGGAAATCGGGTCACTTTTGGTGTGAATTTGAGGGGG